>NC_054387.1:11645791-11770791 GCF_017654675.1 Xenopus laevis | reverse complement strand
GGGTGCAGGCAGATTATAAGGGATACAATGAGCAGAGAGGGGAGCCCCAGACAAGCAGCAGTGCATAGAGTATAGAGTATACAGGGGGAGGGGGAGGAGTACATTATAGACAGAGCGCGGGGCGGGCAGAGGATACACTGGGGGAGGCTCCGGGTCGGTATAAAGAGCCAGGCGCCCTCTAGTTAGCGGAAGTCTCCGTGTTTCCTCCATCCGCCGCCCTCTTACATCGGCCATGAACCCCGGAACTGTCGGCCAGGCCTTCCCCGCGGTGCAGTGTGAGTATGTGAGTCTGTGACAGGAAATGAGTGTGGGGGAGGGACAAGCTGGTTCCCGGGCGGCCCCGGAATGTGTGTGCGGGAATAGCAGTCCCTGTACTGACCCTGCAGTCTGTCTGTCTGTCTGTCTGTCTATCTGTCTGACTGTCTGACTGTCTGACTGACTGACTGTTGTGTCTATGGGAGACAGTGGGTCAGTATATGGCTGCTGCTTATATATATAAATATATTGTATCAGGACATTCCATCCAAATGTGTCTTATGTTCTGTACGGTGTGTCTGTCTATAAATGGCATAGAAATAATAACAGACACTCACTGATACAATGACCCTGTGTTACACATAGATATAAGTTGTCACTAATGTTCTATACAGATATATCTCCTAAATCTGTCACTGCTGCACCCTTTATCTGCTGGGACCCACAACCCTGTCCTGATTCACCGGCCAATAGCAGCCATTTGTCATTTATGTAATAATAATCATTATCTAGCCCCAATAATAAGCGTGTACCCCCCAATAATAAGCGTGTACCCCCAGTAATAAGCGTGTACCCCCAATAATAAGTGTGTAGATAAAACCGTGTAACCCCGAATAATAAGCGTGTACCCAGAATATTGAGTGTAGCCCCAAATAAGAAGCATGTACCCAGAATATTAAGTGTGTAGCCCAAATATTAAGCATGTACCCAGAATGAGCGTGTAGCCCAAATAATGAGCATGTAGCCCCGAATAAGAAGCATGTAGCCCAAATAATAAGCGTGTAGCCCAAATATTAAGCATGTACCCAGGATAATAAGCGTGTAGCCCAAATAACCGTATAAGTGTGTACTCCAAATATTAAGCATGTACCCCAATTGTCCCCTTATCTTCCAGGCTACGGTGGTGCTGTTTACCCCTGTAAACGCATTGAAGTTGCCGCGCACCCCTATGTCTCTGAATGGGCCCCTGGGATATATATCACCACAAAACCTCACCCTTTCAGAATTGAAAACCTCACCCCAATAAAATAAGAGCCGGGCATAAGTCATAGCTCACGGCAACCTCATGAGAGAATTGAGCATTTCAGGTTTAATCTCTTACCTGCAGCAATTTCACCCCAGACTGTTATTCTGTTGCACCTTCCTGACTGAGATAAGGGCACGGCTCGTATAAAACACTGCGGGCCATTTAGTAGCAGGAGCAGCCGCTCTCCTCAGCCTGGTATATCTGGGGCAGAACTCGCCTCACAATGAGCAGCAGCAGAGACTGAAGGGAACACTCACCTGTAACTGATTGCTAATTAGTCCCACACCTGTGGCCTCTCTTGCAAAGGGCAGACTAACCCATTCCTCAAAGCTTTATTTTAATAACATTTTTGTAGAGCACCCCCCAAACCTCAGCTTTAGGGTACCCTAATTATCTGTGGCTCATTAACTTTATAATGAGGCTAATGTGCCTGACATAATAGGGACAGCGTGCAGCATTGGTGCAATGAATTGGGGTTGTGCTTAGGAATACACTCTTTTGGATTCGGCCGCACCCCCGAATCCTTTGTGAAAGATTTGGCCGAATGCCAAACCTAATCCTAATTTGCATATGCAAATTAGGAGTGTGAAGGGTAAAACTTGTTTTGTGACAAAAAGTCCCTCCCCGCCCCTAATTAGCCTAAGAAAATTAGTATTTGGGTTCAGCTGGGCAGCAGGATTCTGCCGAATCCTGCTGAAAAAGGCAGAATCCTGGCCGAAACCCGAATCCTGGATTTAGTGCATCCCGAATTGTCTCTTTAATATTCTTAAACTCCAGACCCATTTGTTAAATGACAAAGGTGCTGTACTATTCTGTTACTGTTGGGGATGCACTGAATCCACTATTTTGGATTCAGGCGAATCCTTTGCGAAAGATTCGGCCGAATACCGAACCAAATTTTGATTTGAATATGCAAATTAGGGGTGGGAAGGGGAACCATTTTTTTTTTACTTCCTTGTTTTGTGACAAAAAGTCCCGCGATTTCCCTTCCCTAATTTACATATGCAAATCAGAATTCAGGTTCGGACGGGCAGAAGGATTCGGCCGAATCCTGGATTCGGCGCAACCCTAGTTAGTGTACAAATAATATAAAGATGCCTGGAGACTGTGAATATGGCCGGCAGGTAAAAGCAATAAAGCGTAGCTATTTTAAATACACTTGAAGCCCCCAGGGTATACAGTAGATGACCCAGGACTCATTATCCAGAATGCTCCATATTCTGGGCAGGCCATCGTTTTAATAAAATAACGATTTCCTTTTTCTGTCACTTGTTCTTGGTCCCAACTAAGATATAATTAATCCATATTGGAAGCAAAACCAGCCTATAGGGTTTATTTCATGTTTACATGATTTTCTAGTAGACTTAAGGCATGAAGATCCAAACTATGGAACGATCCGTTATCTGGAAAAACTCAGGTCCTGAGCATTCTGGATAACAGGTCCCATACCTGTACTAAAATGAAAATGACGTGTTACAGTCCCTATAGAAGGAGATGAGCCGGGGAAGCCTCTATGTATAACAGAGACTCGAGTGACTCTGGATTGTGTAAATACATTGAAGCGATAGTGAGAAACTATAACTATATGCAGCCCCTAGGTTTAGGACTTGGCAGCCTTCACACTTCTATTGCAAGTATATTAATAATGCAGCACGGAGTGTGTGTGATTGGACTTCTCTTTTTAATTGAAGCGGCTGATAAAATATTTACGGTGGCCCTGCGGTGCCAGGCCTGTCCTCTATTGGCCGAACAGTTTGTGATTTAAACGGGCTGTTCTCCTTGAGACAATTTGCAGTTGGTCTTCATTTTTTTTGTAGTTTTTACTTTTTGTTTAGCAGCTATCCAGTTTAAAATTTTAGCAGCTATCTGGTTGCCCAAATTACCTTTTTAAAGGGGTAGTTTACATTTTAGTATGTTATAGAATGACTCTTTTGTTTTTATTGCCTTCTTTTTCCGACTCTTTCCAGCTTTCAAATGGGGGTCACTGACCCCATCCACAAAATAAATGCTCTGTAAGGCTACATATGTAATGTTATTGCTACTTTTTATTACTCCTGTTTCTATTCAGGCCTCTCCTATTTATATCCCAGCCTCTTATTCATATCAGTGCATGGTTGCTATGGTTAATTGGACGCTAGCAACCAAATTACTGAAACTACAAACTGGAGAGCTGCTGTATTAAAAAAAAAAAAAACGCAAAAAACACAAATAATAAAATTGAAAACAAATTGCAAATTTTCTCAATTTCACTCTCTCAAAGGGGAACAACCCCGTTAACAACCAGGGAATGGTTTGGATGATGGACTGGAATATGAATAGGAGAGGCCTGAACAGAAAGATGACTAATTAATAAAAAGTAGAAATAACAATAATTGTGTAGCCTTACAGAGCATTTGTTTTTAGATGGGGTCACTGACCCCCATTTGAAAGCTGGAAAGAGTCAGAGTCAGAAGAAGAAGGCAAATGGTAAAAAAAAAAACTGTAAAAAGCCAATTGAAAAATTGCTTAGAATTGCCCGTTTTATAACATACTAAAACTACTTAAAGGTGAATCAACCCTTAAATTACTTAATTTACTGAATGGCGTGCAGGCAGTTTAAAAAAAAAACTATAAAAAGTGCTTTTGAGTGTAAATAAATAGAATATAATGTTAGCCTGCACAGGTATAGGACTTTGCTTCTGATCCTTGAGGATTGTTCTTATCTGGCTGATCTCCTTGATCTCCATAGCACCCAACATTTTTGGAAATAGAAAGAGAGACGAAAAGATTTGGCAATTTTTGACCACGCCCATTTTTGTGACCACACCCCCTAATTACCATGTTCATTTTACAAAATTTGGCAGGTTATGGAAGTTTGAATACATTTCTGTGGTTATTCCAGTTTTGCTAATGAAGGGGAATTGCCCTTTAAGCTGGAAGTCACAGTTTCCCCAAGAGACCTGCTTATCTTAAATTGTAACAATGGATTCTTTTGCTTATCTTAAATTGTTACAAATGTATCTTAAGTGCAGCTGCCACGTATTCTTGGCTCAGTGCTAATTACATTTCAGAAACTTTGTATCTTTTTCTGGCTGTTCGGTGCAGGAGATCAGATCGGGACATTTCAGTAACAATCCGGGACTGCGGGTTGAGCTGTTGAAATCGGGACTGTCCCGCGAAAAACGGGACAGTTGGGAGGTGTGTGTCAAATGCTGAGGTCATTTCTGCAGCTGGATGTTGCTGTAAATGCCGACACTGAGGGGCCGGCAAGTTTTCAAAGAAATGGGATGGGAGGCTATATTTTTGAATAGCATTATTCCGGTTTTGAAGTCACATGGATGAGCAAATTACACAGATAGGCTATAATTCCTCCTATCCATCTCTGTCACTCTACAGAACAGAAAGCGCAAACTGATATCCGTGAAAACAGCCCCACCTAGTGGTGATTCTATGGTAGGAATGTCTGTGATGCGCCGTTGGATATCTAATATTTACTCTTCCTGATTCCAGTTCACGGTGGAGCCGCCGTTTTGGTTGAAATCACTACAGACATCCACATCTGTGGCCTGTGCAAGCAGCAGTTCACCAACTTGGACTCCTTCGTTGCCCACAAGCAGAGCGGGTGCCAACTCATCTCTGGCTCGGGAGCAACGAGTGCTGTGCAGTTTGTAGCGCAGAATGAAGCCGGGACCCCAACTCAGACCTCTCCCCGGACCATCACTTCTGAGACCCAAACCATCACTGGTAAAAAAAAAATCTTCTCAGTTTCAGTGAAATGTAGGAGCTAAAAACTTGCTCTGGGTCTAGTAACTCTGATATGATAGAGCTACTATAAGTTACTACTCATAGGGCTGACCCAGTTACTGTGTATATTAGGGATGCACCAAATCCACTATTTTGGATTCGGCCGAATCCTTCACGAAAGGTTCGGCCCCATACCGAACCAAATCCTAATTTACATATGGAAATTGGAGCTGGAAAGGGGAAAACATTTTTTACTTCCTTGTGTTGTGACAAAAATTCACGCAATTTACCTCCCTGCCCCTAATTTACATATGGAAATTAGGATTCGAATTCCATTCGGCCAGCCAGAAGGATTCGGCCAAATCCTGCTGAAAAAGAGCAAATCCTGGATTCTGTGCATCCCTAGTGTATATTACTGGTTCTTGCATCAGACGCACAAACCTGAAGAATGAGGCCTTGTTTTATCTCTGTGTGTGTGGTCCACTAATAAGGGATGGTGAGTTTGATTGGCCAAAAGAAAATCATGGCGGACACTAGTGATGGACGAATCTGTCCCGAGAGAATCGACAAACTCTGGGGGGGAAGCGAAACGGCGAAAAATTAGCGAAACACATTGACGTCAAAAATTATTTTGACGTGTGACCATTTTTTATACGCACGACTCTTTTGACCAAATAAATTAAAGTCAACGGGAGTCCGAATAATTTTTGAGGCACAACAATTTTTACGAGACTTTTGTCCAAATGCATTTGTCAATGGACTTCCAAATTATTTTGATGTGCAACAATTTTGACAAGCGACATTTTCTTTTAATTTTTTTTTTTTTTTTGCAGCAAATTTTCCCACGTCGAATTTTCGCTGCAGTTTTGCGAAAAAAATAAACATCAGCGGAATCCGTAAATAAGCTGCAAATCCATCACTAGTGGACACTTGTTTTATTTCCCCTTTAAACAACATTTACTTTTTATTTCTCGTACGCAGTTTCTGCTCCGGAGTTTGTCTTTGAGCACGGATATCAGACCTTACTGCCGAGTGACCACGCTGAGTCCCAGACCACGGAACGCGTCTCTCCACCCACCAAGTGCCGTAGGACAGTGTCGGGGTCCTCATCCCGCAGGAAACACAGCTGCACGTATCCTGGTAGATATATACAACGCTCTAAGTATAAAGTCAGGACTATTTGTGTTGTTTGTTACAGCTGCAGGTAAGCTGCCATGTCTACACCTTCTGTAGCTGAGGTTCTGCTCTGTGGCCTTTAGAGGGCACTATCGCTCCGTCACAGAACCATCCTTTTACTATTGAATAACTAGCGCAGGACAGAGATGTTGGTAGAGTGGAAATCTGAAGTCTATTTTTTTCCCCATGGTTTTGCAGGATGCCAGTTCAAGACTGCGTATGGGCTGAAAGATCTGGAGCGCCACTTAAGAACTCACACGGGTAACGACGCTCTCAGGGTGGTGATGGGAGCTAAGCGAAAGCCATAGATGGGGGTGTGGGGTGGAACCACTTTATCTCCCCCTTGTTTTGTTTCTTAATAACCCAGAAAAAAATTGACTGTATCACCCCCTCAACCATTTTCTACCCTACCTTCTCCTTCTGATGATATTTGCCCACCTGCCCTTTATCCATTATCTCCTCAACCATTTCTGCCCTTTATCCCTCATCTCCTCAACCATTTTCTGCCCTATCTTCTCCTGATATTTGCCCTCCTACCCTTTATCCATCATCTCCTCAACCATTTCTGCCCTTTATTCCTCATCTCCTCAACCATTTTCTGCCCTATCTTCTCCTGATATTTGCCCTCCTGCCCTTTATCCATCATCTCCTCAACCATTTCTGCCCTTTATCCCTCATCTCCTCAACCATTTTCTGCCCTATCTTCTCCTGATATTTGCCCTCCTGCCCTTTATCCATCATCTCCTCAACCATTTCTGCCCTTTATCCCTCATCTCCTCAACCATTTTCAGCCCTATCTTCTCCTGATATTTGCCCTCCTGCCCTTTATCCATCATCTCCTCAACCATTTCTGCCCTTTATCCCTCATCTCCTCAACCATTTTCAGCCCTATCTTCTCCTGATATTTGCCCTCCTGCCCTTTATCCATCATCTCCTCAACCATTTCTGCCCTTTATCCCTCATCTCCTCAACCATTTTCTGCCCTATCTTCTCCTGATATTTGCCCTCCTACCCTTTATCCATCATCTCCTCAACCATTTCTGCCCTTTATTCCTCATCTCCTCAACCATTTTCTGCCCTATCTTCTCCTGATATTTGCCCTCCTGCCCTTTATCCATCATCTCCTCAACCATTTCTGCCCTTTATCCCTCATCTCCTCAACCATTTTCTGCCCTATCTTCTCCTGATATTTGCCCTCCTGCCCTTTATCCATCATCTCCTCAACCATTTCTGCCCTTTATCCCTCATCTCCTCAACCATTTTCAGCCCTATCTTCTCCTGATATTTGCCCTCCTACCCTTTATCCCTCATCTCCTCAACCATTTTCTGCCCAACCTTCTCCTTCTGATATTTGCCCTCCTATCCATCATCTTAACCTCATCTTACTCAAAAGCTTCTCCTTGACTTATCGTCTGACTCATTAGTGTCCTCCGCTCCTTTTGACATCTCAAACCCCCCCCCCCCCCCAATCACTGAATTTTGTCCTAAAATGTAACAAACCATTAACCAGTTGGCTTCGGGTTTGTATGGAATGGAAAATGTCAGGGAAATACTACTGGTAGACCTGATTGTAAGCTCTGCAGACACCTGGTATTAGGTATAAGAATTGCCCCTGTGCTGGGTGTAAAATCTGCAAGGAATCTTTCTGCCTGGCTCAGCTCTGCCCCTTGTGTTTATTGTCTGGTAATAAATGTAGCAGTAAAATCTTGTTTTGCTTCTATGCAGGGGACAAGCCCCACAAATGCCCAACCTGTGATAAAGCGTTTAGCAGGAAGGACAAGCTGAAGACCCACATGCGCTCCCACACGGGGGAGAAACCGTTCAAGTGTAAGGAGTGTGACTACAGGGCGGCAGACAGCAGCAGTCTATGCAAGCACCAGAGAATACACACCAACGAGCGACCGTTTAAATGCCAGATCTGTCCGTACGCCAGCCGGAACTCCAGCCAGCTCACCGTGCACCTACGCTCCCACACAGGTCAGTCTCGCTTTATTGCCAGCTGGATTTCATTCTTGCAAACCAGAGTATAGGCATCCTTACAAGGTTTGTTCAGCTTTAAGTTAACTTTTTCCCTTAAAATTTCCTGTGCGGGGAAAAAAAACTTGAAAAATTTGGATAGGTTTTGCACGAAACCCAGTGCAGATCAAGATAACTCTCACACTGACTTATATGCAACCTTGGCAGATCTGAGATTCCAGATTTTCAGATTCTGACTTTTTCCATATTTTAATTTTTTTTTTCTCACTAAAGATGTAATTTTATAGTAAAAATACACACATTTTTGGGGGTTTTGGCATTCAGACTTTAATAAATAACCCCCTTGGTATGTTACAGATTACTTCTGAGCAACTTTTCAAATGGTCATCTTTTATTTTTTTTATAGTTCTTGAATTATTTGTTATTTCTCCTTCTTCTCTTGCTCCTTCTCCTTCTTCTCTTTATCTTATTCTTTCAAATGTGGGTCACTGACCCCATTTTTGCTACTTTTCTATCTGTTAAGGCCCTCTAGTAACCAGATAACTGCAAACTGGAGAGCTGCTGATTAAAAAACGAAATAACTCAAAAACGACAAATAATAAAAAATGAAAACCAGTTGCAGATGATTTCAGAATATCACTCTCTACATCATACTAAAAGTTAATGTAAATGTGAACAACCCCGTTATATCTACTGTACATTTTTTGACTCTGCTGTGAAAGTCGAATATTTCCATAAAATGTCAATATTTTGTTCTCCTCTAGGGGACGCTCCCTTCCAGTGCGTCCTGTGCAACGCCAAATTTAAAATAAACTCCGACTTAAAAAGGCACCTGCGAGTTCACACGGGGGAGAAACCGTACCGCTGTGACTTCTGCAACTTTGTCTGCGCCATGAAAGGAAACTTGAAGTCCCATATCCGGATGAAGCACAATGCAGAGACCACGTTTAAATGCATGGAGTGCAATTTCCAGTGCGGCAGCAAAGCTGACTTGAGGCATCACTTGCGGTCCCACCTCCCGGAGCAGCCGGTGAAATGCGCCGAATGCACCTACTCCTGTTCCAGCAAAGCCGCCCTGAAAGTGCACGAGAGGATTCACTCTAAAGACCGTCCCTTTAAATGCAACTTCTGCCAGTTTGATACCAAACAGCGCAGCAACTTGACCACCCACATAAAGAAATGTCACGGTGACCAAGTTAAACCCAGAAAGAGCTCCCTGCACAGAAAAGAAGGGGGCTCCCCAAGGCTTTACACTTCCCGGAAAGGCACCAAGTTAGAAGCAAAAAAAGCTTTCAATTGTGACCTTTGTGATGCCTCTTTTGTTCGAGAAGACTCTCTGCGCAGTCATAAGAAACAGCACACGGAGATCATCGCTGCCCAAAAGGCTTCAGGCCTGGACTTGATCCCTCTGCAGAGCCAGGCCCCACGTTCCAGTACGATCGCAATCAGGAATATCAAGTTTCCCCCGGCAATTCTACCTTTTGGGCAAGATGGCGTAAAGCTCATGTCTGACCATCCCCTAATAGAAGGTAGTACGACAGAGACCACGTCAGAGCCTGCTAGAGCTTTAGATGGTGTGTCCAAGGTCCAAGACCACATGGCGTCCAGCCAGCTCAGACTGTTGAGTCAGGTCAATTTGATAGCGTCGCCTTCTGCTGTCCAAAGTCGGACTGCCCAAAAACTTCCTTTACCTGATATGGGTAACAATCCCATCCAACATCATCTGGATGAAAGTGCTATGGACAATGACCAGGAGACTAACGACGAGGCTTTTATGTCCGCCTCCAGCATCGACGAGTGCTCCGACCTTGAACGTCTTCGTATAATCAAAGAGGAGCCCATAGAAGTGACAATTGTTAGTGATGCTGGAGACTATATCAGAATAGAGGAACCTCATCAGTCTCCCATCTTCTCTCCGTCCCCCCTTGTTAACCCACCCAAACGCAGTTACATCGTTGTCCAGGCAGATCCTCACTCTGCTCTTCTGTGTCCAGCAGACTCCATACCAGACTGATCCCCCGCCTGTCTCTTTATACCCAGTACAATGAACACTGAAATGTCTCTTTGCCTTGACATACAGCTGTCTGTGGAAATGCATGAGCAATGGTGGCGTCCGATGATAAAAACTGTTAGCAGCCTAGCAGGCACCGTGGTGGATTATACCAATAAAAGTGGAGTAAACCAGAATAAACCAATTTCTTTTTTCTAAAACATTTTTTCCTTAAATCATTGTCCTGGTATGTATACAGGGTTCAAGCTATTATCAGTACTAATTTTGGGGGGTATAG
This sequence comes from Xenopus laevis, assembly GCF_017654675.1. NCBI lineage: Eukaryota > Metazoa > Chordata > Amphibia > Anura > Pipidae > Xenopus > Xenopus laevis. The sequence goes on along the minus strand of NC_054387.1, from coordinate 11,760,345 downwards.
TTTTCCTTTAAATAAATTTAGATCAACCTACTTGCACAACTGATACTGCGATACCTGTACAAAGTGGTGCCTTTAGTATTTTCAGCTGACAGTAGGTAGCTCAATATGTAGCACTTTCCTGTCCAGTAAATTGCAAATGGAGATCATTTTCCCCTTTGCCTCAACTGTCCAGATTATGTACAGATAGGCGAATCCAGAATGCTCGGGGGTTTCCAGATAATGGATCTTTCTTTAAAATGAATCTTCATACCTTAAGCCTACTAGAAAATCATGTAAAGGTTAAATAAACCCAATAGGCTGGTTTTGCTTCCAATAAGGATTAATTATATCTTAGTTGTTCAAGTACAAGCGACTGTTTTATTATTACATTATAATACACAAAATCCATGAATATCTCGTAAATTATATCCTTATAAACGGTGAGTTCTGATGTCATTTCTGTCACATGACTCACTGAAATTTGTGTATTATAATAAATAAAGTACCCCCAGTTGCAAAATATGAGGATATTAGAAGTTACCTTGGAGTTCCATGACCTGTATAAAAACACGAGGCCGATGGTCATGAAACTCCTCGGTAACTTATAATATCCTTATATTTTACAAAAGGGGGTAATTTATTCACTATATTATTATTAAAATGTGGATTATTTTGATAAAATGGAGTCTATGGGAGATTGCCTTTCTGTATTTCAGAGCTTTCTGGATAACGGATAGCAAACCTGCTCCAGATGATGGTGTGGTTTAGTCTGTGAAAAATATATAATTCTATCATCCCTTGAAAACGTACTTTTTGGCATTCTGAGCACTTATTTGAAACAACGCAAGACTGGTTACAGTTTATTAGATGGGTTGGGATTAAAGCTAGCCATAAAATTGAAGATTGGTTCATTTGACGATGTCACCAAAAGAGCGGACCACGATATTCCCACCCTGATAATCGGGCTGAACCAGACCCTAGGGTACAATGAATGGAATACAAGTGCGTCGGAGTGAGGTCTACATCAACTGATTTTCTGTCAGATATCGGTCATGGAAGCCCGTCGGAGGCCCCCAAGACACACTGCTAGCTCAGTCTATTGGGAGTTGTTTTATGTATTGCCTCCTTTAGTTCTCGTTTTATACAGGATTAAAAATACACAGTTGGCAAAAAGTTGTCCTTTGAAAAATTGTATATGCTACGTGAGCTTGACTGGCAAATATCTCATTCCAAAACCAAGAGGCTTATTATAAAGGTCTAATCTTCTGGGAACTAGATGTTGGAACGTTGTTGCCTTCATTCAGCCACACGACCTTTAGTGAGGTTGGACACTGATGATGGGGATCAGGCCTGGCTCACAGTTGGGGGTTCTCATTCATTCCAGAGGGGTTCAGTTGGGTTGAGGTCAGGGCTCCGTGCAGCCAGGTTCTTCTCAAACTTAAGGTGGCCATAGATGTGCAGATTTACCTGCAATATCGGACGAACGATCGGACTTCCCCATCTCCCGACCTGCCACTAACCTTCAGATTAAATAAAGTAGTAAAAGAACAGATCAGCCGATGTTCTGCCCCTGACAGCAATCGTACGAAAGTTATGTCCGACAAAGCTAGTGACAGTCTCCCTCTGAAAATCGTATGATCGGCAATACATGCAGAGATCTTACCCGCAGCCGACAGAAATCTTTTTAACCTGTCCGACCAAACGACCTATCTCCGTGGGGCGAAAAACGTCGTGACTCTCCACACAGTCCAAAAATCGTACGAATCGAGGATTCATACAATCGGATCTTTGCGTCTATGGACAACTTTACTCTGTAGGGACCTATGCATGGAGTCATTATTCACTGAAACAGGAAAGAGTCTTCCCCAAATTGTTCCACAAAGTAGGAAGCAGAGAATTAGCAGGGGAATTATTGTTTGATGTAGTGACACTTGTGTTAGTAATTATGGGTGTTATTTTTAAAGAATAAGTCTCGTTCTAGCATACATCCATGTACAGTATATATTTCATGTAGGAGCATCATGTTCTAAATTCCTACTCGTAATGCAGTTTCACAGTTTTGCAAGCAGATGGCGCAAGAGATCAAGTACCGCTGTGAGATGCAGAATTTAGAAGAAAGTTTCTGGTATGAAAGTAAGAGTTCAGCAAGATATTGTAAAACATCCTCAGGATCCAATGCAAATTTCAGTCGGACATGAGAGCAAGAAACCCTCGTGTGGTTTCCTCTGCTATAATGGAGGACTCTTCAACAGAAATGATAATAAAATTCTTTCTATGGAGCCAACGAGCGATGAACCGTCAAATCATTAATAAAGGGTAAAATACTACTTTTGCCCTGGTCTAGTAACCCATAGAAACCGATCAGATGTTTAAACAGATGAAAAGTAGATGTTACCAGCTCATTGGCTGCTGCAAGTGATAAAAAGTATCAGCTGATGCCACTTTTGGGTTGTGAATAACACATGCAGATTTTAGGGTTATAATAACCCAGTGAAGCTTACACTCACTATATCATTAGGAGCCAATTAACATGTCTGTGTTGAACTGCAGAACTAGGATGGAGCAATATTATCCACTGTATTATAATGATGATGCTGAAGTGGCATCAGATTAAATAAATTAGTGCTGTTCAACTTTCTACATGTCATGGGTTGGAAGTGTATGGAACCCATAAGCAGAAAAAACTCGCTCATAAAAAAAAAAAAGCAGGGTGTTAAGAAATTCTTTGGAAGGCAACATCAGACACAGAGGCCTCCACCTCTGCAATTGTGAACTAGATAATGGGGGGGGGGGTGTTTCTCATTAGGATGTGAAATTGTCTGCCCAAGGCTGGCCGAAATGTGGTTGTTCCATGGGATGATAATCTGCCTTGATTAGCCCCACTAGCTCATAACAAATTTACACTGGAGTAGGTTACCCAACTATATATTCAAGGGTACCCAGGGCACAAATAAGCATTTGCCCCAAATCTCCCCCTAACTGGCCTTCAGACTGGGCCCCCTTAGCTCATAACAAGGTTACAGATATATAGAAACATTGGGGTAACAGTCACCCTGCTATAGTTCCAGGGGTACCCAGGGCACAAATAAGCACTCACCCCAAATCTCCCCCTAACTGACCTTCAGACTGGGTCCCCTTAGCTCATAACAAGGTTACAGATATATAGAAACATTGGGGTAACAGTCACCCTGCTATAGTTCCAGGGGTACCCAGGGCACAAATAAGCACTCACCCCAAATCTCCCCCTAACTGACCTTCAGACTGGGCCCCCTTAGCTCATAACAAGGTTACAGATATATAGAAACATTGGGGTAACAGTCACCCTGCTATAGTTCCAGGGGTACCCAGGGCACAAATAAGCACTCACCCCAAATCTCCCCCTAACTGACCTTCAGACTGGGCCCCCTTAGCTCATAACAAGGTTACAGATATATAGAAACATTGGGGTAACAGTCACCCTGCTATAGTTCCAGGGGTACCCAGGACACAAATAAGTACTCACCCCAAATCTCCCCCTAACTGACCTTCAGACTGGGCCCCCTTAGCTCATAACAAGGTTACAGATATATAGAAACATTGGGGTAACAGTCACCCTGCTATAGTTCCAGGGGTACCCAGGGTACAAATAAGCACTCACCCCAAATCTCCCCCTAACTGGCCTTCAGGCTGGGCCCCCTTAGCTCATAACAAGGTTACAGATATATAGAAACATTGGGGTAACAGTCACCCTGTTATAGTTCCAGGGGTACCCAGGGTACAAATAAACACTCACCCCAAATCTCCTCCTAACTGGCCATCCGGCTGTGCTTCCAGTCAAATTGTTTGGGTCCCAATCGTTAGTAAACCCAGTAGAACTTCCAGATGGTTTAATAACAGGCAGCCCATATACACAGATTTCCAAGTCGCATGATCTACTTATGTTGATCACAAGGACGCCATGTAGAACTTTCAATACAGAATGGTTTTGCCCTCATCCCCTAATCCCTATGATTGAAAGGGTTGATGGGATGCAGGGAGTTGCAGTTATAGTACAGTAGTGCTGCTTGGAACGGGGGTCCAAGAATGTAAAGGACAAAGTTGGACGTAGGATTACACATCATCAAAAATTGTATATTTTTTGAATTTGTGACTTGTCTATGATTTAGGTAGTAGAATCCCCAAATCACCAATTCTCCATGAATTGGTTCTCTCGGCTTTCCGCATCTTTTTTACGGATACAAAAGGAGGCTTTTTTTTTCCATAACGAAGAGCAGACAGGATTCTCATTGGAGGACTGCTGGCCCTCAAATAATCCATTCTTGATGTTGCTTGAATACAGTCTACAAGCCTTAACTGTAGATAGAATGTTGGAGTATGCTTATAGTTTTGGTCAACCTGGGTCACCATCAGTGGGGTACTGCAGTCCGGTTCCTCATAGCCATACTTGAAATAGACTTTTTTATATTCCCAATGTGCGTAATCATTGGGCTTCCCTGGGGGAGGGTCCTGCTATCTTATTAGTACAGAACTCCATAATTACTGATAAAGGCCCTTCCTACAATATAGAGGTGGAACAACAGTTATAAAAGGTTATTTTGCCTTTAAATCATTTTAAATGAGTTTCCAGTTAAACTGAATTATAACACTTTAATAGAATCTTAAAGTTCAATGAGATTTACAGGCGATACAGGTATGGGACCTATTATCCGAAATTGCTGGGCACCTGGGGTTTTGTAGGATAGTGGATTTTTCCGTGATCTGGATCTTCGCACCTTAAGGGAGTTATATATTAAGGTTCGAGTTTTCAAGGTTTTTTATTGTCAAAACTCTTTCAGGATAAAAAAAAATTAAATTTTTCGTTATTTATTATACCCCTGACCCTGGAAATAGCTCAAATCTGAAAATACACCAAGGGGCAGATTTATCAAAGGTCGAGGTGAATTTTCAAATGAAAAAAAAATAGAATTTCAAGCTATTTTTTGTGTATTTTGTTAGGGAATAGTCCAAATTCGATTTGAATTTGAAAAAAAATCGAATGACGTCATTTATCATGTACATTAGTGCGATTCGAATTTCCCCGAATACGGACCTATTCGATCGAAAACTGACCTATTCTTTTTGAATTAGAATTTCAAAGTTTTTTCAATTCGAAACTCAATCCTTGAAAAATATGCCCCTAAACCTGTGGAGGTCGTGTAGGAGTCAATGGCGGAGGTCCCTTGAACCATTTGAAGATGTCAATACTCTACATGATATTCCAGTTTTTCCCAGATGGTATTTCCCGAAAACTCGAATTTTCCAGCTGAAAACACGAATAATTCAAGATTTCGGGTTCCTCAACTAGAACTCACAGAATTTTTTCCATTCAAGTTTTTTCTTGAATAAGATACCATTCAAGTTGTGAGTTCATTCGAGTTTATTCGAGTTCATTCGAGGTTTGATAAATAACTAGAGAATCATATAAACATGAAATAAACCCAATAGGCTGGTTTTGCTTCCAATAAGTATTAATTATATCTTAGTTGGGATCAAGTACAAGTTACTGTTTTATTACTACAGAGAAAAAGGAAATCAGTTTTTAAAAATGTGGATTATTTGGAGTCTATGCGAGAAGGGCTTTCCGTAATTCGAAGCTTTCTGGATAACGGGTTTCAGTTACATTATGGGGCAGATTTATTAAGGTTCGAAATGGAAATTCTAATTTTCGAGTTGAATTTTTTTTCGAGTCAGAAATATTCGTTCGAGTTTTAGACGTTCCAATTTTTTCTTAAAGGGAATGTTCCCCTTCCAAACACTTTTTTCAGTTGAGTTTTTTTCAGATTGTTCCCCAGAAATAAAGATTTTTTTCAATTACTTTCCATTATTTATTTTTTTCTGTTTTTCCAAAGTTAAAGTTGAATGTTCGTGTCTCTGGTGTTTGAGTCTGGCAGCTCAGTAAGGGCAAGGCCAGACATGGCGTTTTTACGTTGCGTTTTAAAAAAGCTCTGTCAGGCCACTGAAACCACACGCATCTGTCAACATTAGTTTTTCAGCACGTAGGTTTCTTTTCCCAACATGCTCTTCTCATTGTTTTCGTTCCCCATATTTCCACTGGCTGGAAATAGAAAATGGAAAAGCTATTTAGAAATAGAAAAAATATTTACCTGCAAAATGGAGCAGAAATGATGGACAATACGCAATGTAATTACGTCACCGGCCGTAAAAACTTATATGCGTCATTTATCTCGTGAGAATTTGGACGCCATATTTAAAATACGCTGCGTATTTACATAAAATGTGGTTTCAAACTTGCCATAGAATAGAGTCTATTGATTTGGTAGTTTTTTGACGTATCGGCGTTTGTGCTAAAAAAAACGCCAATACTGGCGTCCCGTGGCGAATTTCATCGTAAAAGCGCCCTGTGAGAATTGTCATTGTGCGTTTTCCATTACTTTCAGTGGTAGTGCAACTGAGCTTTTTTAAAAACGCAACTTAAAAACGCCACGTCTGGCCTTGCCCTTATTCAGGCGCACTCTAAACTGTTACAATTTTGCAACATTTAGGGGCATATTTATGAAGGGTCAAATTTGGAATTGAAAAAACTTCGAAATTCGAATTCAAAAACCGAAATTAAGTCGAAGTTTTTTTTTGGCCGAATAGGTCCATTTTCGATCTAATAGGTCCGTATTCAGCCGAATCGCACAAATCGATAGGGCATTCGATCGAATTCGATTCAAAGTTTTTACAAAAAAAACTTTGATTTTTCAAAGTCCACCAATTGACTCCAATTAGGTTCTAGGAGGTCCCCCGTAGGCTAAAACGGCAATTCAGCAGGTTTTAGATGGCGAATGGTCGAAAGTTGAGACAGTACATGATAAATTTCGAAATTCGAATTTTTTAATTTTTTTCAAATTCGAATCGAATTTGGACTATTCCCTAGTCAAAGTACACAAAAAATAGCGCAAAATTTGTTTTTTTTTTTCATTCGAAAATTCATGTCGACCTTTGATAAATCTGCCCCTTAGTTTCTCAGCAGCATCTTTGGAGTATTAGCAACTATTGTATCAATTCTAACAGCTGCCTTCAATGAAACCCAGGGGTTCTGCTCAGCAGGGACAAATAGAATTGTATCTAAATCAGGTTAGAACAGTTTACAGGGTCGGCGACCCCCTCCCTCCCAGAGCTGCTTTAGAAGGTGAAGAATGACACTTTACACTTTAATATTAGAAAAAGGGTCACACATAGAAAATAGAAAGTAATTGGAAAAAGTCGTTATTACTGGTGATCTATCTGTTTGAACCCCTTTAAACATCCTCCCAGTCGAATTGTGAGTATATTCGAATTTATTAGAGTCCAAAATTTGACCTTTGATAAATGGTCCTCCCCATTTTATATGATTTCATTTTTTTTAAATTCTGTTTACGAGATAAATCTGCTACAAGAGAGAAGTAATTGACTGAGAACCAATCAATACTTGCCGCTGCAAGAAAGGGGTGCCTCTGAGCCAATCAGTTTGCAGCACTGTAACCACTTGAGCATCTTCAATATCAGCCAAAAAGGAAGCATCGCCCACAATATAAATGTAGCTTTACTTTTCCACCTGGGTTTGTTTACCTTCAACCGACCGACTGTTTTATTGTGTTGTTGTTGGAGATCCGTTATCTGAAATTTTCTTTAAAGCAAAGAATTGTTTACCCTAAAGGAAACACCACTGGGTTTTGTAATGATGACTGCGGAGAATAATAGCCCCGAACACGCCCGCCCTTTTTCTTTTACATTCTCAGATAAACAGGAAAGATAAGGAGTTTTTTTGGTGAGCTCACCGCCTCTTTTCTCATATTACTTCATTGGGTTGCGAGATAAACGCTCTTTGATTTTTTTCTTTTTACTTCTACAAATGTGAATGATTTTTTTAAATTAAAAAAAAAATCAAAAAAAAAACAGCTTTTTTCATTCGGTTCCAAGGGAAAAAAAAAACTGAGTTGTAATTATAAACATAATGGAATCATTGTCAGTTGGGGTCAGTTGAAACTGGTCAGCAGGTAAACAAGCCGTGGACGCTGTATTTAACGTGAAATGATTGGACGTCAACTGAAACAAATTGGTGTATTTAGGGTTTTTTTTAACCATGGGCTGCTTAAAAAAAATATCTATAATTTCATATAGAAGATCCAGTCTCTCATTGTCTCATGCGTCTCTATATAATGACGTCCTGTGTAAAAAAATACATCCTTTATCATTCCCATTGTTTTTATTCAAATTGAATTTATTGTTTTTTTCCGAAAGATTCTTAAAAATTTCAAATAGGTTTATGTACCAGCTCCATTTAAATAATGTGTGTACATATGTATATATTATTATTGTTATTTTTTTAAAAAAAAACCTTGTTTTCGAAAACAAGTAATTAAAAATGTATTGTTTGTGTCGTGGCTTGAGGAATGTGGACAGAATGTGTCCAAAACATTTGAAATATTTTCATAACAAATTTGTTTTATTTTTATGAGCTGTTATGAGTGCTCCGAGAGCTTCATATATATATATATATATATAGTGAATAAAGTTACTGAGGAGTTTTCATGACCATATACAGGTCATGGAACAACGAGGTAACTTCTAATATCCTCATATTTTACAACTGGGGGTACTTTATTTATTATAATACACAAATTTCAATGAGTCATGTGACTGAAACGACATCAGAACTCACCGTTTATAACTGATGACATCAGAACTCACCGTTTATAAGGATATAATTTACAAGATATTCATGGCTTTTGTGTATTATATATATGGGGCCCATTTACTTATCTCGAGTGAAGGAATAGAGGAAAAAAACTTTTTTGGCTACTTTGACCATCGAATGGGCTACTTCGACCTTCAACTTCGATTCGAACGATTCGAACTAAAAATCGTTAGGCTATTCGACCATTCGATAGTCAAAGTACTGTCTCTTTAAAAAATAGTTCGACCCCCTAGTTCGCCACCTAAAACCTACCGAGGCCAATGTCCCTATAGGCTTCCTAACAATTCTGATCGAAGGAAAATCCTTCGATCGAACGATTATTCCTTCGATCGTTCGATCGTAGGAATAGCACTAAATCCTTCAACTTCGATATTCGAAGTCGGAGGATTTCAATTCGGCAGTCGAATAGGGCTTTTTTGAAAATAAATTGTCAGAAATATAGCTGTTTGTCTCATGGCCTAAGGCAGTGATCCCCAACCAGTAGCTCGTGAGCAACATGTTGCTCTCCAACCCCTTGGATGTTGCTCCCAGTGGCCTCAAAGCAGCTGCTAATTTTTTTAATTCATGGCTTGGAGGCAAGTTTTGGTTGTACAAAAACCAGGTGTACTGCCAAACAGAAACTTATTGTATGTTGGGGTAACCAAATGACCAATCACAGCACTTATTTGGCACCCCAAGAACAGTTTTCATGCTTGTGTTTCTCTCCAATTCCATTTACTTCTGAATGTTGCTCACGGGTTCAAAAGGTTGGGGATCCCTGGCCTAAGGAATGTGGACTGAATATGTCCAAAACCTTTGAACGAATATATGTATGTATATGTAATCTAGCCTATTTCTTTAGTTAAGCTTTAGTTCTCCTTTAATTAAGCAATCATTGCTGTATCATAAATTACAAATTTGTTTTTTAAATCCTAGGGGCAGATTTATCAAGGGTCGAAGTTCGAAGTAAAAAATACTTCGAAATTCGACCATCGAATTAAAATACTTCGAATTCGAATATCGAATTCAAACTTTTTTCATCGAATTTGGGTATTCTGCGGTCGAAGTAAAATCGTTCGATCGAACAATTAAATCCTTTGATTGGAACGATTTTACTTTGACTTCAAAAAACTTAGAAAAATGCTGTGGAAGGTCCCCATAGGCTAACATAGCACTTCGGCAGGTTTAATTTGGCGAAGAATTGAAGTCGAAGTTTTTTTTAAAGAGACAGTACTTCGATAGTATTGTAGTATCCTATTCAATGGTCGAAGTATCCAAAAAATTACTTCGAATTTAGAATTTATTTACTTCAAAAATTCCCTCGAATTCATTTCGACCCTTGATAAATCTACCCCCTAATATCTTAATTGTACCCTAACCTTTAGTTGTAAACTCTCACGAGTAGGGCCCTCTAATCCTATTGTACTCTTTAAACCCTTGTTTGTTATTCATCATTTGTTCCCCGTTTGTTATAAACGAATGCAAAGCACTGTGTAACCTTTCGGGGCTAGTTATTGGGCGAATTTATTTGCGGCAAATCTCTGCGTTTTTTTTACGGCGGCGACAATACTGACAATTTAACTTGCGGACATTGACTTTAATGCGTGTCAAATTGTCGCCATGCCGGAATTGTCGTCTGCGCCTATTTTCACGCCTGCGAATTGACGCCAGCATCAAAATTCACCGTTTCACGAATTTTACGGGAAATCAGTACATTTTCCGGCAAAACAGTACAAATTCACCCATCGCTAGTGGGCGTTATATAAATAAATGATGATGAGATTTTTTTAAAAAATTTTTATTACGCGACAAAACTGTGACAGTTCTGTACTCTGAAAACATGTAGAAGTCAATAGCAGCTGTCCCTTACAACTGGAAGATCTTTCTTTGCTTCATGGTTTTAGACGTTTTTTTAGTGATGGGCGAATTTCTCCCATTTTGCTTTGCTGAAAAATTTGCGAATTTCCCGCAAAATTCGTGAAACGAATAGGGTTGACGCACGATGGTTTTGAGGCGAGCGACTTTTCCAATGCACGTCCAAAATTTTTTGACGCCGGTGAATTTTCGTAGGAGTTTCGCATATTTATTTGCCGGTGGCGAAACGCGGAAATACGCAGCGAATTTGTGCCTGGCGAATTTATTCGCCCATCACTACAGGACCCCGACAGCTTGCAAGTTAAGTATTTTTGGATCCAGACTTTTCTCACGAAAGATTTTAGGTTTTTTTCCTCTCTAAAAATTTGTGCTTTCTAGTGAAAAAAACTCCTTAATGTGACCAAATGATTTGGTTATTATTTTTGTTTTTTAATTAGTCAATAAAAGATTTTTTTACATTTTTTTTTCATTATTTTCTAAAACAAAAAGTCCAAACTTTCAGGAAATATAAATATATATAGTGTTAAAGTCAACAGCAATAAAATGTTGGTTGCACTTTTGGATACAAACGTAGGAACTAATTAATAGGCAGCGGAGCAGACGGAGTGTCTGTAAAGCCCTTTCTTCCTGTTGCTGTTAACAAGGATGGGCTTTAATCAAGATATGCAGAAAATGCCGGGCAGAAACAAAATGAAACAACTGTGTTTTCTTTTGCTCCATCAATTATCCCGCTGACCTGAGATAAGATGACAATGCAGGGCAAAGTGACCTAAAGGTCACAAAAATAATGTCTCAGATATCAGGGGTTTTCATCCTTTTTTTGTTGTTGAATACATCTATTTTATTTGCCTGCACTGTATGTTTTATTAAAGGGTGATTGTCTAGTCGATGTCATTAAGCCGACATAATGAGATATAATGATAGTAATGATTGAGTATTTTTCAATCCTGGAGTCCTATAATAAAATTTAGCAGACTTCTTGGTGAATAAGAGTTTCAGGGTTAAAAGGTTCACCTCCCTTTCCAGCCTGTAGGGGGCAGAATGGTGCAACAAAACCATGAAAACCCCCATATGGGATTGGATTTTATTGATTTGGGTGCAGGTTGTGGGGCTCCAGTTCCAATTGGGGATGCACCGAATCTGGGATTCGGTTCGGGATTTGGCCAGGATTCAACCTTTTTAAGCAAGATTCGGATTCGTGGGGTTCGTCCGAATCCAAAATAGTGGATTTGGTGCATCCCTAGTTCCAACATACCAGGACATCGCATAATGGCATTTTGCAGTGCTTGGGTTCTAGGTTCGATTCTAGCCAGGGAGTTTGTATGTTCTCTCCATGTCTTCGAAAACAAACAGGCAGGATAATTGCTTCTAATTAAACTAGTGTAGAGTCCTGCTCAGATCCATTTTTTTTTTAAACCTATACCTGACCTGTACCCGCAACCCGAACCCGCAATTTGACCCGCGTGTACCCACTACCCAATGCGACCTGCAATAGGCCAACTAAACCTCCGACCCCAGGGACACGCGAAACTGCACTGGAATTGGGAAACTGGAAATCCGGTGCCGAATCTTGACAACATTTTTTTTAAAAACTTGAAGAACCACAAAGGTGGGTGGGAGGTTTCAAGCCCGCTGCAGGTACCCAACTGGGTTACATGCTGACTACCCACACGGCTGACGAATCGGGGACTTTTTGCCAGAAACCCGACCACTTTGAGGGTATTCCGAGGGTACACGATCCGATGCAGGACTCTAGTGTATGTGATCCATCTCTTAGATTGTAAGCTCCACTGGGCAGGGACTGATGGCAATGGTTTTATCATTAAATGAGAAGGAAACCCCCTGGGCGCAAAAATGCCTCCCCCCTCCCCTGTGTTGCCCCCCCCCTCCTCCAACCTGGCCTACCTGTCCCGCCGGGCAAATGCCCCTAACTTGTTACTCACCTCTCTGCGCAGGTCCAGTCCACGGAGCTCACAGGCGCCATCTTCTCCCAAGCGATCTTCTTCCTGCTTTGACCAGCGTTTTTGGCGCATGCGCAGTAGGAGCATTTACCGGGTACGGATCTACTGCGCATGCGCCGAATGTCACAAAGTTTTCCGATTTCACTTCGTGACATTCGGCGCATGCGCAGTAGATCCGTACCCGGTAAATGCTCCTACTGCGCATGTGCCAAAAACGCCGGTCAAAGCAGGAAGAAGATCGCTTGGGAGAAGATGGCGTCTGTGAGCTCCGTGGACAGGACCTGCGCAGAGAGGTGAGTAACAAGTTAGGGGCATTTGCCCGGCAGGACAGGTAGGCCAGGGGGGTGGAGGTAGGGGGGGCAACACAGGGGAGGGGGCAGGGGTTTTGTGCCCAAGGAATTTCCTTCTCCTTTAAGGGCAGAGATACATGTGGAGATTCAGATAGATTAGTCGCCCATCGAGAAAATCGCCTCTTCTTCGGGCGACTAATCTCCCCGAACTGCCTTCCCGTTGGCTAGAATCTAAATCACTGGCAGGATGGCACTTGGAGCGATTCGTTTTCCAAAGTGGCCCAAGTTGCCTCACGAGGAAACTTCGGGCGACTTCGGAAAATGAAGCGATCCGAGTGCCATCCTGCCGGCGATTTACATTCTAGCCAACGGGAAGGCAACTCAGGGAGATTAGTCGCCGGAAGAAGAGGCAACTAAATCTCTTCGAATCTCCACGTGTGTTTCTGCCCTAAGTATGTCCCAGCTCAACTGCTGTTTTCTTAGGCCACTCAGCTTTTTTGGATATTCATCTAGGAGATCTATTGATCTGGATTTAAAATGGACAGTGAATCCTTTCCCTTGCATTCCACAGTGACCTTCATCAGTCCCCAGGGAAACGGGATCTTTCCCAGGGAAAACCATCGACAGATTTATCATAAATATGCCCTTCTATTCTTTTGACAACAATGAAGAGAGGACAATAAGCTGCTGGGAGTTGTAGTGCAAGAGAGATGACAGTTATGTACATTTATGTTCTGTGCTGCCCAGTTCTGCAGGAACAGCCGGATAAGGAAGGCAGAAGAGCTTTGATATTGTATTTATAGTTTTTCTTGCTGAGAAACATCTGGGAAAAACTGCAGAAGCATATGTTTTAAAGGGGTGGTTCACCTGTAAGATAACTTTTAAGACGTTATATAATGGCCACTTTTGAGCAACATTTCAATTGGTCTTCATTAATTATTCTATATCGTTTTTTTTAATTATTTGCATTCCTCTTCTGACTCTTTCTAGCGTTCAAATGGGGGTCACTGACCCCCCCATCTAAAATCAAATGCTCTGTAAGGCTACAAATGTTTTGTTATTGCTACATGTTATCACTCACCTTACTATTCAGGCCTCTCTTATTCCGGTCTCTTATTCGAATCAATGCATGGTTGCTAGGGTAATTTGGTCCCTAGCAACCAGATTACTGAAATTGCAAGCTGTAGAGCCGCCAAATAAAAAGCTAAATAACTCAGAAACCACAAATAATAAAAAATGAAAACCAATTGCAAAGGGGTGGGACGGTCACTTGGGGCAGATTCATAAAGTTTTTTATGATATCATTTTGAATTCGAATTTTGAATTCAGATTTTCGATTTTTTTTTTCAAATATGATTAGGGAGTTATCCAAATTCGATTTTAGTTTTTTTAAAAAAAAAATAGATTTGAGATTTATCATACCGAATTCGACTATTCTCCACCTAAAACCTGGGGAATTGCTGTTTTAGTCGTTGGGAGACATCCAGGGATCACTTTGGAGTTGTTTGCAGCCTTCCTGACATTCTTAAATTTTTAAAACTCAAATGGAATTTAATTCAAATTCCATCAACGTTTTCGGGCCGATCCTATTCACCCGAATTTAGGAAATTCGATTTTTTCATCAATAAATTTCAATTGTCGAATTTGGAATTCATGGGGGGATTATGGTAGTTTTTAAAACTCCCATGAATTTGAAATTCGAACCTTGATAAATGTGCCCGTTGCTGCCAAATTGTCCTTCCCTGTTATGGCAGAAGGGTTAACACGTCGTTGCAGTGTGCTGCTATTCCCTACGGGTCGTTACAGTGTACAGAACCTTTAATTAGCTGAAACAACATCAAACTCTGCCTCTAAATCACGGCAATCAGTTATGGCTCTCGGCTGCACGGCGACACTCACACAAAAGTGCTAACGGGAGAGTTCTGCGGCCATGAGCAAAGAGCTCGGAATTGATTAGCTTTCAGCTCTAATGGCTTCACTATCCATTCCTGAGACAGACCCTCCTTCTCTCCCAATGTAAATTCTCATCACTTGACAGCATGATAGACTCAAAAAAAGCATTTGGGTGCACTTTTGTATCCAAGTAAGGGAACACTATAAGGACACTGCGATCAATGGAACACGGAGGATATACTTAGAAAAGTTTAGAAAGTTTTCCTTAAAGCGCCACATTAAAGTGAATATGCTGCCATAGTTTTATGGGATCTCTCTGTACAGACTATGAGCAAACTTAGGGGACTGTTCCTGCTGAATTGTGCTTAGTACAGAGGAATACCTTTGCTGTCATAGTTTTATGGGATCTCTCTGTACAGACTATGACCAAACTTAGGGGGCTGTTCCTGCTGAATTGTGCTTAGTACAGGGAATACCTCTGCTGTCATAGTTTTATGGGATCTCTCTGTACAGACTATGAGCAAACTTAGGGGGCTGTTCCTGCTGAATTGTGCTTAGTACAGAGGAATATCTATGCTGTCTTAGTTTTATGGGATCTCTCTGTACAGACTATGAGCAAATTTAGGGGACTGTTCCTGCTGAATTGTGCTTAGTACAGAGGAATATCTATGCTGTCTTAGTTTTATGGGATCTCTCTGTACAGACTATGAGCAAACTTAGGGGCTGTTCCTGCTGAATTGTGCTTAGTACAGAGGAATATCTATGCTGTCATAGTTTTATGGGATCTCTCTATACAGACTATGAGCAAACTTAGGGGCTGTTCCTGCTGAATTGTGCTTAGTACACAGGGGAATACTTATGCTGCCATAGTTTTATGATATATCTCTGTACAGACTATGAGCAAACTTAGGGGCTGTTCCTGCTGAATTGTGCTTAGTACAGGGGAATACCTATGCTGCCATAGTTTTATGGGATCTCTCTGTACAGACTATGAGCAAACTTAGGGGACTGTTCCTGCTGAATTGTGCTTAGTACAGGGGAATACCTATGCTGCCATAGTTTTATGGGATCTCTCTGTACAGACTATGAGCAAACTAAGGGTCTGTTCCTGCTGAATTGTGCTTCGTACAAGGGAATACCTATACTGCCATAGTTTTATGGGATCTCTCTGTACAGACTATGACCAGACTTAGGGACTGTTCCTGCTCAATTGTGCTTAGTACAGGGAATACCTATGCTGCCATAGTTTTATGGGATCTCTCTCTGTACAGACTATGAGAAAACTTAGGGGGCTGTTCCTGCTGAATTGTGCTTAGTACAGGGGAATACCTATGCTGCCCCTCCGCCCCACCCCCCTACTGTGACGCTCCGAAGGTGCTGCTCTGAGCGCACGCGTAGATGGCGCTGTGAGGCGCCGAAAGATTTTTTTTTTTTAAAAAAAACCAACATCGGGAGAGGGGGTTTAGCCTGGTGGGGGCCCATGAGGGTTGGGGCTCACCGGGTTTTTTCCTGGTGTCCCATTCGCCCAGTCCGATGCTGAAAACAAAGCAAGAGGCAAATAACTGTGCATTAACCATTTAAACTTACACTACAGTAAAATTAAACATGGGTGGTAAGCAGGGGCGTAACTACAGAGGAAGCAGACCCTGCAGAGGGGGAGGGCCCAGGAGGTATAGGGGGCCCCACAAAAGCCCAAATAATGAGCAATTTCAATATCTACTGGTGGAACAACACTGGGATCAACCATCATTTTTATACCGGCCAGGTGGCAACCCTACTCTGGATATGTTTGGGGCCCTAAAATGAATTTGCTGTGGAGCCCAGTAACATCTAGTTTCACCACTGGTGGTAAGTAACTACTTAAGCCACAGGCATCATCACCAAAACAGGTATCACTCAAACCAGGCTTCACTCCAATACTTGATGCAGTTAAAAAGTATTTTATTTAATAAAAAAAAAAATCTAAAAAATGTAGCCTTACGCGTTTCATGCCTTGTGGGTATAGGGATATATAGATGATAACCTAACTGTGAACCTGATCAGTGTCCAACCTCACTAATGTTCTTATGGCTCAATAGAAGTAACTCCCAGCAACAATGTTCCAACCTCTAGTGGGAGTCTTCCCAGAAGAGTAGGGACAGTTATATAGAGGGGCATATAGTGTCTGTTGGGTTGCTTT
Organism: Xenopus laevis; assembly: GCF_017654675.1. Classification (NCBI taxonomy): domain Eukaryota; kingdom Metazoa; phylum Chordata; class Amphibia; order Anura; family Pipidae; genus Xenopus; species Xenopus laevis. The sequence goes on along the minus strand of NC_054387.1, from coordinate 11,743,488 downwards.
TTTTATCCTATTCTATCGAGGAGTCAACATTGCTCCTTGACCTATCTATGAACCAAATCCTGGCCGACAGATTCATCAACTGGACCATGACTTCTGCTCCATGAATCTGCCCCTACTAATGTCCTTACCAGTTCTATCCCAAGAGTCTCTTCTCAAAGTCCAAATGAAATTCCCAGGATTTATGTGAGAGGAGAAGTTCATGATACGAATGACTAAGCAGCAAACACGTCTGGAAAAATATCATCACGGGCCGTTATAGATAGAGATCTGTACATCTCTGCAGCCATAAATCATAAGAGCTTTCCATCCGTAATATGGACTTTTGTGGCTCAACATCTGTAAAACAGTCTTTGACAAAGACACTCACAGTATTTGTGTAATAACTAGGAGTCGCTTGAAAAGAAACAATCGCTTAATCTTTCCCATTGCAACCCTGAAACTAACTAAACCATACCCAGTAACACACACATGGAGAATCATCAATGAGAATCATCCCAATTAATTCTACTGCTAAATATCCTTGAAACTGGTGATATAGGGGAAAAAAATTTTTAACACTCAGGAAATTTTTTTCCTGGGACAGGGCACCTTTTCCCCCATGTAATTTACTATTATTTGTAAAAAATTTGCAAAAAGAAAAAACGTTCGCATGAACTCGAACCTTTCCAATAGATGCCCATGATAAGAGCCAGCAAACATTTTATGTGACGTTTCCAGGCTCCATTGTATTTCTGGGAAGTTTGCACCAATTGTGGGCAGGAGTGATAGTTTTCACCACTTTGCAGAGACACACGTGGAGATTCGGGAAGATTTAGTCGCCCAGCGACAAATCGCCTCTGCTTTGGGCGACTCTTCTCTTTGCACTATGATTTAGATTCTAGCCAGCGGGATGGCACTCAGAGCGCTTCGTTTTCCGAAGTTGCCCCTTCAGGGAGATTAGTCGAACGAAGAAGAGTCGCCGGGTGACTAAATCTCCCCGAATCTCCCCGTGTGTCTCTACCCTTCGGGAAAAAACTGATAAATGCTTTGGTAAGCAGTGTGAAAAACACAAAATACAAACATTTTCTCATAGCGTAAATGCCATTTGCACAGGGAAGGAAAAAAAATCAGACTTCAGTAAATATGCCTCATATTCTTCCATTATGAATGTCTACTGGAATTCAGGTCCGGACTGGGGGGCCTGCCGCTCTCCCAGGGCCCCCCTCCAACCCCTGTCCTCCGCCGTGCGTATGCGGTTTTTGACGCGCATGTTCGGGCTTTTCACGCGCTTGGACGGTTTTTGATGCGCATGCACCGATTTTACGCACGTGTGTTTTTTTTACCGCAGCCCAGATGGGAGATCGCGGGAGATTGGCAAGAAGATTTTCTATGGAGTGGGTCTAGGCCAGCGGGACCCACAAGAGCCAGGGCCCACTGGGTTTTTTTCCATTGTCCCGCCAGCCCAGTCCGAAATTGGTAAAAGGTATTTTAATACAGTGAATTTCTTATGAATAAAAAGGAAAGCTAAATGCGGAGTCTGCCAATCCTACAAAACTTTATACAGGTTTAGGATTCACAGAGACTCCACATTAGGACTTCCATCTTCGAATGCCCCTAGGATTATAAGGAATGGAACCAAACAGACATGATAGGGAATTTAAAAAAAAAAAAAAAGCAAGAGCCGTTTGGAAGCAATTTGTCAATATTTTCCTGAGATTTGGATGTATATTATATAATGAATAAAGTACCCCCTTCAAATGTTTTTCCCCCTGTAATTTGAAAAAAAAATGTTCTCATGATCTCAAACCTTTCCAATAGATGATCATGATAAGAGCCAGGACACAGACAGCCTTGTATTTCTGTGAAATTTGCACTAATTGTGGGCAGGAGTGATTGTTTTCATCATGATAGGGAATTTCTAAAAATTGGATACAATTCGTCAATATTTTCCAGAGATTTGGATGTATATTATATAGTGAATATAAGGATATGATAAGTTACCGAGGAATTCCATTACCAAGGATCATGGAACTCCCTGGTGACTTCTAATATCATTATATTTTGCAACAGGGGTACTATATTTATTATACTACACAAGTTTCAGTGAGTCATGTGACAGAAATGACATCACTAAGCTCCGATTATAACCAATGACATCACTAAGCACCGTTTATAAGGAAATAATTTACAGGATATTCATGGCTTTTGTGTATTATTTGGACATACAGTAGGTGGCCAAACTGTCCCTTGAAGCAGTTGATTTGTGACATCTTAAAGTAAAGGTTTCCATGCATTGCAAAACTTGCTTGTTGGAAAGGTCACCAAAAGAGCAGATCTCTGGCAATTTGGCTGCCCGTGTCATATCAAGCTGATTGTTGGCCCAGGGATCATTCGGTGGTGCCTACAGAGACCTTTCGAATGAGGGCTTCATCAATGCAAAGATGCAATTCTTGTCCGACGGGTTTTTCAAACCTGCCAGATTGATATTTGGTGTTTTTTTTAGAGGGAAAAAGTTGTCGGCTTTTTTTCTGACATTCCATGAAACTCTAGGATCCTAAACACCACATAGGTTGAAATTTGGGATGATGTTTATGGAAAGAACTTGACTATAGAGAAGAAGGGCCAGCCATTTGACTTCTGCTCCTTGGGATTGACTGTTGTCTACAAGCTCAGGTGCACCTAGTTCTGAAAACAAGGGTTTGGAATGAATGAGGAATTTAAAGTAGGGTGAAATCAATGCATCCATATGGTTCAAGTTCTTTAGTTAATTAAGCAATTAACAAGTGATTGACTTTGATGGACAAAATGCCTCAGTATTTTTGCTGCCAGGGTTAAATGAAGAGACATCGGTGGCTTTGAGGAGATTGTTGGGGTAAATATTATAGTAGATGATGCAGTAAGAAAGGCTCGATCACACAATACATTGGCTTTCATGGCTAGACTAAGAGCCTTTAGGGGCTTTGAGAAAGGGGGGGTGTTACTGTTGGGGCGGGTTTGACATTGTAAAGGCAGTCCTGGTCAGATTTATCACACCTCAGCTGCTGGTGCTGTTTGTTTTCCCTGATGCCTTGCTAATTGATGCCTTCCTACGTGAGTTGGACAAACACAAAAAGCAGACTTGTCTCCCTCACTCTTCCTCTTGACCAATAGGTGGCACTCACTCACCTATCATGACTGTCTAAAGCTGGTTGAATAGTCCATTGATGGTGAAAGGTCCAGTCCATCTTACAGTGGGACATATTTTCAAACAAAGCAATTTATTAAGGCTCCACCATTTAACATCAATGACTAGAGAGGAGAGGATCTTAGAATCAAATTTCCCCAGCCTCAAACACAACAACATCAGTTTCATCAGAAGTCAATAAGACTACCATTAAATCATCGGCCGGAGGGAGCAAACCCACAAAAACATATCTAGTATAGGTTTTTAGATTTACTTATACTAGATATACCATGACCTGGATGAATGAAAATCTTCATAATCATGTAAAGAACATACAAATTCCACAAACAAAGTGCTCTGCTTGGTATCAAACCAACACAAAGAGACAGCAAAAGAAGCAACAATGTTACCCAAGAAGGTTTCCATCTCTAGAAGACACTTCATTCAAAAGTTACTTCAGAAACAAAATGATTACAAAATAATTGTAAATACAATGCAGTACCACTTGTCACCACTTAAGGCCAAAGGCCACATTTTCCCTATAGGATTGTTATAGAACAGCGCCACAATATGGTCTGATCACCTGATTAGCCCTGGTAGGTTCATAGTAACACGGAGACAGCGCCAAAAAAAGTTAAACTGGAGATCTGGAGATACGGGAGCTTAGGGAAAGGTAGGTTCACTTTTTAGATAGAAACAAGCTAATAAATACTAATCAGGTTTGTCTTTTGGTATTAAACCAACTTAATTCTGTGCACAGAGCTGTATTAATCTGCTTGTGGTGATGTTTTTATGGAATATGGTGGCTCAAATAACTTTTAAACCAAACATCTCTTAGACATGATATTGTTTGAGCGTTTCCCCTGGGTACCCCTGAAACTATAGCAGGGTGACTGTTACCCCAATGTTTCTATGTATCTGTAACCTTGTTATAAGTTAAGGGGGCCCAGTCTGAATACCAGTTAGGGGGAGATTTGGGGTGTTTTTATTTGTGCCCTGGGTACCCCTAGAACTATAGCAGGGTGACTGTTACCCCAATGTTTCTATATATCTGTAACCTTGTTATGAGCTAAGGGGGCCCAGCCTGAAGACTAGTTAGGGGGAGATTTGGGGTGAGTGCTTATTTGTTCCCTGGGTACCCCTGGAACTATAGCAGGGTGACTGTTACCCCAATGTTTCTATATATCTGTAACCTTGTTATGAGCTAAGGGGGTCCAGTCTGAAGGCCAGTTAGGGGGAGATTTGGGGTGAGTGCTTATTTGTACCCTGGGTACCCCTGGAACTATAGCAGGGTGACTGTTACCCCAATGTTTCTATATATCTGTAACCTTGTTATGAGCTAAGGGGGCCCAGTCTGAAGGCCAGTTAGGGGGAGATTTGGGGTGAGTGCTTATTTGTACCCTGGGTACCCCTGGAACTATAGCAGGGTGACTGTTACCCCAATGTTTCTATATATCTGTAACCTTGTTATGAGCTAAGGGGCCCAGTCTGAAGGCCAGTTAGGGGGAGATTTGGGGTGAGTGCTTATTTGTGCCCTGGGTACCCCTGGAACTATAGCAGGGTGACTGTTACCCCAATGTTTCTATATATCTGTAACCTTGTTATGAGCTAAGGGGGCCCAGCCTGAATGTCAGTTAGGGGGAGATTTGAGCCCTTGAGTATCACAGAGTCTTGGTATCACACTGTGCCAGTCCTACACTTTACCCAGGGCACAAATAAACACTCACCCCAAATCTTAGAATAAGTCATGTGGATATGATTCCACAATCATCTCAAACAGGAAACAAGTGTTTTTAGCAAAATCTTACTGAAACTGGCCCTCAGGCTGTGCTTCCATCAATAACTAAGAAAGCATTTGTCCTAAATGTCACACAAACTGGCCTTTAGGCCACCCCCCCATTTAAACCAATGGGTGGTTCCTGGGGTACATGAAATCGTAGGAAACAATTAAGAGTTTATATTGACTGGAGGCTCAATAGAACCAACAATTAACTTCTAAATTACAAGAATATTCTTATAGAATTCTATTGTCTGCATTTTACTTAAACTGCCACTTGAATTTTTTTTATGAAAGTCAAGCATAGGCATTTCAGAATGTAACCACATATATTTATATAAATCATAGAAAAGTTGGGTTTATTACTCACTTTATTTGTTTCCCCATATTTATTCTCTTTCCCATTAATTCTTCTCCATGGATATTGCCGTCTCTGCCAAAAATATAAATATAAGTTTCACGTTCTGTTCCGTTACGAGTTATTTATCAAATGAATTGTCTGTTTGCGTTAGAAATCTGATTACAAAACAACTGTCGGCTTTATCTTTTTTTATGCAACTACACAATTTTCCAACCACACATTATTCTACATTTAGATTTCATTTGTCACACTAAAAAGTAAAAAAACCTCTACACAAAAGCTGAATGTTTTGGGGTTTTATTTTTTGCATAAAGAAAGAATGTTTAATTTCTAAGAAACATCACGATATACATTAGACCTCATCTACAATGCCCCGGGCTCCGTGTTCTGACTCCTGAAACGTGTGACTGATTAAAAGACCTGGAGGGGAACTGGTTTCTGCTACATTGTTCCAAGATTCAGAACCAGAGAACTGGAAGGGATAAACAAATACAGGTATGGGATCTATTATACAGAAAGCTCAGGACCTAGGGGTTTTCTGGATAACGGATCTTTCTGTAATACATCTTTATTAAGAATTATAGTACAGGTATGGGACTTGTTATCCAGAAGGCTTGGGACCTGTTTTTTTTTCGGATAACGGAACTTTCCATAATTTGGATCTTCATACCTTAAGGGGGTTATATATCAAGGTCCAAATTTATCGCTGTATTTCTAATATCCAACTCCGAGCAACTCTGAATTTTCCGAAAGGACCTTATTTATGAAGAAATAAGCCCGACAAAAATAGGGTCGGGCAAAACGAATTGTTCAGAGTTTTCCGCAAAAACGAAGAGTTTTCTGCTCAGAATCCTCAAAATCATCAGATATTGGTACAGATATCAGCACAGACACTCGGACCTTCCCCTATGATTTATACAGGACCTTGAGCGCTTTCGGATTCTGAGTTTTTAGGCCATCGTACTTTACTACATCTCGAATAATTCATAGTTTGTTTTTTGCTTCAAAAACTATGAATTATTCGAGGTTTGGATTTTCTGAGCTTGATAAATAACCCCCAAATTCTACTCGAAAATCATGTAAACATTAAATAACCCCAACAGGCTGGTTTTTAGTGATGGGCGAATAAATTTGTCTGGCACGAATTCGCGGCGGATTCACGCGAATGAATTCGGGAATCTCCAACGAAAATTCGCAGGCGTCCATTTCCGATTTTCACGATTTTTTAGTGAAAACATTCGAATTGCTAGAATTTTTCGTGAAAAGTTTCGAATTGCTCGATTTTTTGTAAAAACGTTCTAATTGCTCGATTTTTTTGTGAAAACATTTGAATTGCACTATTTTTCTTGAAAACGTTAGAATTTCACGATTCTTTTATGAACTTTACGATTTCACGTTTTTTTAGGAATTTTTCGCCGTTTCGTGAATTTTTTTGGCGAAGTGAAACGGGATAAATTCGCCCATCACTACTGGTTTTGCCACCAATAAGGATTAATTATATCTTAGTTGGGATTAAGTACAAGCTACTGTTTTATTATTACACAGAAAAAGGAAATCATTTTTAAAAATTTGGATTATTTGAATAAAATGGAGTCTATGGGAGACGGCCTTTCCGTAATTCAGAGCTTTCTGGATAACAGGTTTACGGATAACCGATCCCATTCCTGTACTACTTTCAATAGCAAATACATTCCCAAATAACATGAAAACCATTGAAAACGTATAATATATGTATACTGTAAGATTGCTTAGCATTATATTTTCTTTAAGTAGAAACTGTTTTTGGGTAAGGATTCGCCTCTTTGATGAATAAGAGTATATTGCCTGTCCTCCAAGCATGACGCCTCTAATAATTAAGGTTATTCTTTTATGAAAAGAGAAAAGCTAGTACATTATACTAAATATATATATACGACAAATCTGAAGAATATAATTGTTACCAATCAATGGAAGACAATACATTTCGGATCTTTTTACAGATTACCGGTATTGCTGTTAGCATTGTTTCCTTCTTTTCTTAAGGACAATATCTTTTGTTAAAGGCAAATATTTTAAAAAGCTATGGGATAATAAACAAGAAAATGTAACTTCCCAGGAGTTCCACCTCCAGCTAGATTCTTTTGGGATTAACACGTTTCAATGATTAACAGTAATTAGCAATAAATAGAAAACAGTCCCAACAGTATTCATGAGAAGACACTGAACAATAAATCTTGTGTCAGTCCCTGCAAGACAATTTAGCACAATTTTGATTTAAACCTGGTTTAACAAAATATGTTTCAGCTTTTCTTTTACTTTCATAAAGTAATTCATATCAAAGGCAAGGCTTGTGTTTTATCAGGAGGATATCTAAAAATGATTTACATGTTATCCTATGACTGATAATATAAGTATTAACGTGACAATACATTTAAACATGAAAAACAGGTTTCGTTAAAGATGGAACAATACAGGGTTCACTTCCATCAGCTCCGTTTTATTTCAGTGTTCAATCTCAAAGGACTTGAAAGGAGTTGGAACATTTGAAAATAATTGTACGTAGCAATACTTTTATTATATAAACGATTTTTGCATTAAAAAAAATCTCATTCGAATTTTTGCGACACGTTAAAAAGTTAATACACGAAGGAATTGTTTTTTAAAAATGCAGAAATTTGTGAATGCAACAATAATTATACAAATATTAAAAAATATTTCTGACTTGTTTTTAAAAAAAATACGAAATTCGAACTTTTTGGATGCAAAAATGTATTATACAGGTATGGGACCTGTTAAACAGAAAGCTCAGGACCTGGGGTTTTCCAGATAATAGATCTCTCCATAATTTGGATCTTTAAAGTCTACTAGAAAATCATGTAAACATTAAATAAACAAAATAGGCTGGTTTTGCCTCCAATAAGGATTAATTATATCTTAGTTGGGATCAAGTACAAGGTACTGTTTTATTATTATTGTGAAAAAGGAAATTATTTTTAAAAATGTGGATTATTTGGCTAAAATTTAGTCTATGGGAGTCTGTGCAGCCTTTTTGTAATTCTGAGCTTTGTTATTAATGGGTTTCTGGATAATGGGTTTCTGGATAACAGATCCCATACCTGTATATATATATATATATATATATATATATATATATATATATATATATATATATATATATATATATATATATATACAATTTAACAAAGAATGCCACATTTACAGATCTTAGCAACAAAACAAAAATGTTTTTATTGAAAATACAACGTTTCGGTCACATAAAGTGAGCTTTGTTTCGTTTTGTTGCTAAGTTCTGTGAGTGTGGCATTCTTTGTTAGATTGTTTACAATTCTTAACCAGCACCCAGGTATTTGATTACTATAGATGTGCTCTCCTTTGCCTTTTTTTAAATATATATATATATATATATATATATATATATATATATATATATATATATATATATATAATTTTTATATATATGCAGTAGTAATGGATCAGCACACTCATTTTAGAAGTGATTAAAGTGTCTTTATTGGTAACACAGCATTGTTATCCAAACAATAACAATGCTGTGTTACCAATAAAGACACTTTAATCACTTCTAAAATGAGTGTGCTGATCCATTACTACTGCATATTATGAACATTGATCGTGCACCTCTACTCTATTGGAGATCGAGTGCGGACACCCAAAGCAACTCTAATTTTTATATATATATATATATATACATATATATATATAAAAATTTAAAAAATATATATATCTCTATGTGTGTATATATATATATATATATATATATATATATATATATATATATATATATATATATATATATATTAAAAAAATTGAATTTTTGTCAAATGTCAAAAATAGTTGATAAACAAACAAAAAAAATAAAGAAATTTTTGCAAAATCTTGCGTTTCGGCTGTTTGTCAAAAAGTTAATAAACAAGGTTTTTTTAAAGTGCAGAAATGTAAAATAAATGTTTTTTAATGCAACAATAGTAGATATAAAAAATGCATTTATGTTTTTTTTTAAAAAATACTTTGTGTTTTAACTTTTTGAAAACATGTAAGATTATAAAAGCATCCTATGTATTATTAAAAGTCTCTTGCTCTCTCTCTCTCTCTCTCTCTCTCTCTCTCTCTCTCTCTCTCTCTCTCTCTATATAGACTTTTATTGTTAATATAATACTTTAATGAATAATAGCAATGTATTGTTTTGCATGCATTTTAATGGCTTTATTTTAATTGGTAAAAATATATATATATATATCTATCTCCCCTTTGGTTAAAATACAGCCAATATGATCTAGTTATTTCCTAATCTTAACCATAATCAAATACACAGGCAGTTCATAGTTATCTGTTATTTTATTTTGAGTAGATTAAAGGTATGACCTGTAAAGATATTCCAGTGAGTGGTTTGGGAGGAATATAAGTTAATTGGTACCTTTATGTTCTGTACAACAGGGCTTTCAACTGTTAAAGCCTCTATGAGATCGCTGAGCTAGATTTCCTGGCAGTTAATTAAACGGCCGGCTTTGTCATACACTTTATATTGCAGCCCGACACATGACTTAAGGATATCATTGTGGTTAAGAATAGATTTTCAGCCGCTCACCTCGGGGCTATAACGCAAGGCATTAGACTGCAAGTGTTTCCAAGCGGTGGGGAAAGTCACAATGTTTCTATTGTCATTCAAAAATGAGCTGAAAAGGCAACTCTTTTCCTGTAATGTGACTAACACTTTCTTTATAGGAGGAAGCAAAGTATAAGTCTTAATAGAGGCTGATACAAAGATTGCAAATCACCCTGATAACAGGATATTGGCTTCTGCACAGGAACGTTACTTATATATATATATATATGATAAACTCAGAGCTCATCATTGTTTAAGCACACAAAAACACGCAAGGTTGGAGGTCCCAGAGACATTGTTATAGAAACATAAAGAGAGAGGATATTTAAACAATGTGAACCAATCACATCATTGTGCTGGAATCTGTAAGTCTTTTGTAAGAGATATACTGGGCCTTAAATTGCTTATTGTGTCTGTGTCCTAATATAGCTACCTCTCTATTAGACATCAATAGGGATAGATAGATGTTAGATAGATAGATAGATAGATAGATAGATAGATAGATAGATAGATAGATGATAGATAGATAGATAGATAGATGATAGATAGATAGATAGATAGATAGATAGATAGATAGATAGATAGATAGATAGATAGATAGATAGATAGATGATAGATAGATAGATAGATAGATAGATAGATAGATAGATAGATAGATAGATAGATAATAGATAGATAGATAGATAGATAGATAGATGATAGATAGATAGATAGATAGATAGATAGATAGATAGATAGATAGATGATATCTATGACTACTTATCATTTACATTTCAATTATCATTTAGATTCCAATTAATGTGCAAGTAATTACATTTCAGGAAAATCAAGAATTGTGGGTGCAGATGCTGTTTATGGTTGAACTGCTCTTGAAGTCTGGTCTCCTTCTTCAATCTATCCAATGGCTGATGTGTGTGCCTTTTGTCTCTCTCCTTATATATTAGGTACCTATCTAGTGTTACCAATCCCTATTTCTGTAGGGAAATGAGAGCAGAGCAGACAGTAACCCTTCCAACACTTTCCTCTTGTCTCACTCTGTCCTTATATATTAGGTACCTATCTAGTGCTACCAATCCCTATTTCTGTAGGGAAATGAGAGCAGAGCAGACAGTAACCCTTCCAACACTTTCCTCTTGTCTCTGTCCTTATATATTAGGTACCTATCTAGTGTTACCAATCCCTATTTCTGTAGGGAAATGAGAGCAGAGCAGACAGTAACCCTTCCAACACTTTCCTCTTGTCTCTCTCCTTATATATTAGGTACCTATCTAGTGCTACCAATCCCTATTTCTGTAGGGAAATGAGAGCAGAGCAGACAGTAACCCTTCCAACACGTTCCCCTCTTCACTGTCAATATATATTGGGCACCTATTAATCTCTACTTATGTCATACCAATAAAAGAAGAGCAGGCAGTCTCCCTTCGGCATTTTTTTTTACAGAAAGCAAGAAAATGTCTAAAAAAATCAGTAAGTTGCATGTTCTCACATTTAAATCACAAATGGGGACCTAATAGTTGCCCCAGTGTATTGTTGCACTAAAAGTATTTACTGTCCTCCATGGCTCATATGATTGGCTCACTTGTCACAAATACCCTATATTAGTGTGTTTTCTGGTATCTCTCTGTACAGGCTATGAGCAAACTTAGGGGTCTGTTCCTGCTGAATTGTACTTAATACAGGGGAATACCTATGCTGCCATAGTTTTATGGGATCTCTCTGTACAGACTATGAGCAAACTTAGGGGCTGTTCCTGCTGAATTGTGCTTAGTACAGGGGAATACCTATGCTGACATAGTTTTATGGGATCTCTCTGTACAGGCTATGAGCAAACTTAGGGACTGTTACTGCTGAATTGTGCTTAGTACAGGGGAATACCTATGCTGCCATAGTTTTATAGCTTATCTCTGTGCAGGCTATGACCAAATTGGGTGGGTTGTTCCTATTAATACTACTCCTGGAATATTCCAGTACTGATGTGATGTCAACCCAAAGCTCCATCGCTGCTAGGCCATGATCTTGCTGCTGCAAGCTAAGCCACTAACACCCTAATTAAAGCTATGGAGCAACAAAGCAGGAGATAACTATAACTAGACCATCTTCTAATATTTCTGTTAGACAAATACAAACGGGAAATAGAAAACTGGAGGAAGTATCAGAACATTCTCTCCCAACATGGGGTTAAAGCAACTCCCTGTTCCTCTCACCCCACTTTCCATCAGACTGGGTACAGGGCACCTGCTACAGACAGTTGGTCAACCAATCCACTGCTTCTATGACCTTTCCATGCCCTTCCGTAACGATGCCGGGCACAGAGGATTACCTTTCTGCTCATCTGTAACCAAAATCCCAACTTGCTCATTGACTTTCATTGTGGCTGGCCAGACATTAATTGGCAAAAGCCCTTTTCCCTTCCAGAGTGTAATGGGCCGTACAGAATTCTGCCTTTATCTGAGGATGTGCCGTTTCCCCATCGCGGCCAAACTTCATCTCCCCCAGAAATATGACACTCGCCTGCAAGAATCATTCATTCTCCCTTCTTTATTCCGAGTTCAGCAAGGCATGAAGCAGATGCATGAACTCCTTCCAAGAATCTCAGGCAGTGAAAGTGGCATCTACTGTTATGTTAAGGGCCCCTATTGCCATGCAAATGTTTCATATCTATGAAGATTTCTCTTTTTTTGTAGGGTCGTCTATTGAGTCGAGCTCCGTCTCCGAGTCGAAACAAAACCCTGAAAGAAAAAAAAACTATATCCGGCTTCTATTGTACAGGAGGGTTGGGGGAGAATTAGGAATTAAAATTAGTTAATATTTAGATTCAAAATAATGAATAAAATATATTAAAGAAAAGCGGCGCTTTGATTGCATATTGTTATTCTTTGTCTGGAACAGAAACGGTGTCCTGACCCGGTGGAGTGAATCATCTGGAGCTGGACGCACTCATTCACGCGTTTCATGCCTTAGTAGTAATTGTGTAATGGTCTGTGCCGGGGTGGCCCTTAATATCAGCAACGTGACTTATTACCTTTTGCTGCAATAGAATCATTGTTGATTGACCAAAACTGATGATTTGATTCAGTTGTAACCCAAAGATACTCTGAGCAGAGCTAGTACAGTCAGGGCCATCATTAGAAATCATAGGCCCTATACTACTTAGTTAGCAGGGTTGTCCCCAAGTACCCCCATTATTAGCCTAGTGCTCTTCTGGTTAGTGAGGCCTTGCTACCATTGTGACTCATAAAGGGGACCTTTGTATCTTATTTGGCCCCTGACTAGTGATGGACGAATCTGTCCCGTTTTGCTTTGCCAATAAATTGGCCAAACAGCGAAAAAATTTGTTAAGCGTATTGAAGTCAATGGGCGTCAAAATAATTTTGACGCGCAACAGTTTTGACGCGAGCGACAATTTTTATACTCACGACTATTTGCATTAAAGTCAATGGGCGTCCGAATAATTTTGACACGCGACAATTTTTTTTTGTTGCGACAAATTTTTGGCTGGCGAATTTTCCATGTGAAAACATTTGCGGACGGCAAAACATAGAAATTCACAGCGAATCCATGCCTGGTGAATAAATACGCCCATCACTACCCCGACTGAATTCCCCCCCCCAAAGATGACCTTGGATACTTACCTACCTAGAACTTACAGTGGCTTTTTTACCCATCACTCTTACTACCACCTCACTTATAGTCTCTATTGATGGGCGAATAAATTCTCCAGGCATGGATTTGCGGCAAGTTTTCACGGTTCGCCGTTGGCGAATGCTTTCTCGAAACTGTGACGAAAATTGTCCCATGTAAAAATTATTCGGAGTTAATGCATTTGAATAAAATAGTCGCGCGTATAAAATTTTTCCCTGCTTTGCAAATTTTTTGATACACATGACATGGCACCCACCTAGTACACAGGAGGTCCTTCCATGATGGACACCCGTAGACCCACCCAATCATGGAATTGTTAGCTGGGGAATAGTGATGAACGAATCTGTCCCATTTCACTAAGCTGAAAAATTTGCGAAACTATGAAAAAATTAGTGAAACGGTGGAATTTCGTGAAGCACATTAAAGTCAATGGGCGTTTTTTACAAGCGCAACAGTTTTTCTCACTTCCAATGCATTAAAGTAAGTGGACTTTTTTTATGGCAACTTTTTTGTCCTAATGCATTAAAGTCATTGGGTGTTTTTTCTTATCGAGGCTTTTTTTGCCCTAATGCAAAAATTCACACATGGAGAAAATCGGAATTCTGACGCGAATCCATGGCTGGCGAATACGTTCGCTCATCATTATTATTGATTGTCGGGGTACCAGAAGGCTCATTTCCGAATGCAACTACAAGTGCAGCACACTTTGGCACACAAGAATAATGCAATCCACACTTTGAAAATAGAAGAGAATTTATTGGACTCAATCAATTACAAAGGAACTCCACCCAAAAATATTTTTTTGCATAATAAAAGAAAATATAATTCTCAGCAGCATCCCACATACATTCATTCCACATTTCCCAATCACTGGCTTTAAAGTTACGTGTAAATGTAGTTGCTATTCAAAGGGTTTTGTTTTGGCCCCATAAGACATAAATCATTCTCCGTAGCTCGTTTTATCCTTCTTACTGTTTCCCCTTTGAAGAAGAACCAGCTCCATAATAATCACTGGGTTTGATCCCGGGCGCAGCTTCAAAAGGTGAATCCAACACACAGGTTAAACTTTCTTCCCAGTGTATTATCTATTGAGTGTAACCGAGGTGTTAAACATGATTTATCATCACCTCCCCAACTGCTGGACAAAGCTCACAGAGCCCATTGTGCGCAGGGCAGAAGGAAAGAGAATAGGGCAGGATTTATTTCAAAAGGTAAATTTCAGAAATATTGTAAGGAGAGAAGGGTATTGAAACTGATTCTCCTTTCATCTGTACATGAGCTTCATGTTAATATGGTGCAGAGAAAACGATTTTGAATCCGGAAATTGGCAGCGTTCCCCGGGGCACAAGTGCTCAGTTAGTGAACACCAGGGGGCACGCTTTTCCATTTGCACTTTTGGGAATAATAAATGACTCCTTATATATAAATATACTGTACATATAGCTATGCGCATAGCATCAAAATTGGGCCCTTTTAGTCCAATTATTTTCAGACAAGGCTTAAACTTTTTGGCATCAGAATATTCATGAGAAGCACAACAGCTGACAGGTACATAGGGTGGCCATCTTTCTTCCTGTACCAGAGACATCAGAGGCGAGGCTGATGTCATGAAGGGGTGGGCCAATGCTGTAAAGGTGTGGGCCAGTGACATGAAGGGATGGGCAAGTGACGCAAAGGGGAGAGCCAGTGATGTGGTGGCCCATGATTGCTCAAATGGCTCAGGAAGCAGAAAACAGGCTGAAAACCGGTCAAGTATTTTCGAACTGGAAAACCGGGCAAGTATTTTCGAACTGGACAGCAGGTGTAAGAACCTGTCTGTCCAGTTCAAAATCCGGACCAGTGGCAACCCTACAGGTATATGGTATGTGTGTGAATTATTAGGAATAAAATTATTAGGAATGAAATGCAATCCAATAAACTTGCAATCTAAACCGTAATCTGAATGGGCTTTGGATGTTCTTTAATGTTTGTGGGTTTCCTACTCCAGAAACGTGACGATCCATTCCACCTATGTCCCGTGGAAAAGGGAGATTTGTGTGTTTTGCCTGTTTGTGTTTGTTCTTTATCGTTCGGGTTTGCATAAATGATCAGATCTGATGGGGAGTGGGACAGAGCTGCAGCCGATGCTCTATCTACCAACTGAGAACAGATATTGGCAGATTTCTGGTTGGAATTTCGGAGGGCCCGGAGCACTGCACTTCCCAACATGCCCACCTGTCAGCACCGCCTATTCCCGCTAGGGATGCACGGAATCCAGGATTAGGTTCGGGATTCGGCCTTTTTCAACAGGATTTGGATTTGGCTGAACCAAATCAGAATGGGTGGGGAGGGAAATTGCATGTCTTTTTGTCACAAAACAAGGAAGTAAAAAATGTTTTCCCCTTCCCACCCCTAATTTGCATATGCAAATTAGAATTCGGATGCGGATCGGTATTTGGCCGAATCTCTCGCGAAGGATTCAGGGGTTTGGCCGAATCCAAAATAGCGGATTCGGTGCATCCCTAACTCCCGCCTCATCCGCATTATTCAGACGTCCATTGACTTTAACGCTGGCATCAAAATTGACGCAATCGGATAAATTCGGGAATTTTTCAACAAATTGGGACAAATTCGCCCATCACTAAGCACAAATGATCAAAACAGCAACTTGAAAACAACATCTTCAATTCCTCATCAGCTGACATGTGTCCAACATGGTGCCTTGAGATATATAATCCTCATCTGCCAGATTCCCTGTCTGACTGATATCCATAGTACATAGCAGTGATCCCCAAGCAGTAGCTCGTGTGCAACATGTCGCTCGATGTTGCTCCCAGTGGCCTCAAAACAGGTGCTTATTTTTGAATTCCAGGCTTGGAGGCAAGTTTTGGTTGTATAAAAACCAGTTGTGCTGCCAAACAGAGCCTCCTGTAGACTGCCAGTCCACATAGGGACTACCAAATTAAAATATGTTGAGAGTTTTAGAGTTGCCACCTTTTCTGGAAAAAAACAGACTTCTTATATATTTATGGTTTTACTTTGTAAATAACATTGGCATCAAGTAACATTTTTGGTTTTGTTTGCATAAAAACCAGATGTGTTGCCAAACAGAGCCTCCTGTATGCTGTCAGTCCACATAGGGACTACCAAATGACCAATCAGCACTTATTTTGCACAACCCAAGAATATTTTTCATGCTTGTGTAGCTCCCCCAACTCTTTTAACATCTGAATGATGCTTAGGGGTAAAAAAAAGGTTGGGGTCACCTGGTACATAGGGTCAATGGGCTGCCATACATGCACTGGCAACTGCAGGATCCAATCTAATCTGTTTGTGCATGGCCACCTTTAAAGGGGTGATACATCTTGAATAGGTTCACCTTTAAATGAACTTTTAGTATGTTATAGAATTCTAATTCTAAGCATTTTTTCAATTGGCCTTCAGTTTTTATATTTTATAGTTTGTGAATGATTTGCCTTCTTCTTAACATAAATGTAAGAAACATACCTGGTGGTCTAGTGGGGGGACGGCAGGGACCCCTGCCCGCCGCGTCGTGCGGTTCCTGCTAGGCCGCAGGCGCCGGATCTTGTGGGCGCACGTTAGGCCGAAGGCGCCGAATCTCTAGGGCGCGCGCGGCACGTCTCTGTGGAGTTTGAAGGCGCAGGTAATGACGCCAGCGCGCAATGGCGTGAATCCTGCACAGTATAAATTGCTCATTCTGTCCACAGCACCTTGCCCGTGATAGAACTTGTTTCTAGTGGTTTCCTGAGCCTTGTGCATCTGATCTGTATCTTTTCTGTCTGATTACCCATGTTTGGCCCAGCCTGTTCCTGACTCTTCTGCATTCTGTATCCTGACCCTTGCCTGCCTACTACAACTCTTCCTGCTAAACCCCTTGATTGACAACCCGGTTTGACCCTTGCCTGCCTGACGATTCTTGATATAGTATCTGCCTGCCTCGACCCAGCCTGTCTGACGATTCTCTTGCCTGCTCCATTTGTACCGTGACCTTCGGCCTAAAGACTCTGCTAAACAGCCGTGCCCCTTTGCCAGCCAGAACATCTCGCCTTGCACCTCTCGTTATTGAGATTTTTAAAAGATCAGATCCTGATCGTGAGACCACGATCTTCTCAGAACGATCGTACGAATTTACCATCAACTAAAAAGACCAATTTACCAGGAAAACAAAGGGGAGCTGCCTGCTTGGCCCTGCAAACATAGAGAGATTGCACTGGGACCGACAAAGATTTTTTGACCTGGCCGATCAATTTCCCGACAGATGTCGGCCGAAAAATTGTAAGATGTACGATCGTTCGGAATACCACTAACCACGCGATAATTGGTCGGGCTTCCCTAAAATTGGTCTTTCGGCAAGAAGAATCGTCGCGTCTATGGGGAGCTTAAGTCTAGATGGCACCCAAGTAAGCTGAGGGCTCCACCCAAAGCCCAACGGTGGTCACACTACTGGTGAAGCCGAGCCGAGACCAGGGTGCTTGGCACTTGTTCTGGTATTGGGTGCCGGCCGTGACAATAACATTGGCATCAAGTAACATTTTAAATGACCAGGCAGGTAAAATACAGAGCGGATATTAACCCTAATGAACAGAGGCAGAGTGGACATCACTTGGTGGTTAATATGTCTCAATAGACAAAATAAGAATATCTTGCCCATTAACAGTCATATGTACTGCCCCTACTACTACCCTACCACCAGCCCTAATTATGTAAAGCATTCTCCAAATCCTTATTCAGCCTTGAGAAGAGCTTAGTATATACAATACACCTCAACCAGTACAGTACAATGTGCAAATTTGAGACTGAAAATAAATTTAAAGGGTAAAGTTTCCGTGACCTCAACTCATATATTTGTCTATGTCATAAAGTTGAAGTTTAACAAGTTAACCAAGTTAGTAACAACCCCCCCTTTTTTTATTACTTCTCCACAACGGAGCTTGTTTCAAATGGAATGCTCAATAATTTTTCGATAATCCCTTCTGACAAGTTTTTCAGTAAAGTCCAAGCAGGCACCAGAAACCCCATTCCAGGCCCCTTGACCCAAAGTGGAAAATGACCTTTAGCCTTTTATGGGGGAGAAGAGGAGGAGGAAAGGGGACTTTTTATGAGTTTCTTTCAATGTGACCAGATGGCTTAAAAAGGTTTTATGACAAGAAATAGATTTCCTTAAGAACAAATTGAACTTTTTCTTTTTGCTGTGTTATGGAAAAGGCCCCACGTAATGAATTAATGAGTTAAAGAACAGTCCTTTTATTTTTTTGGGGGGTTGCGGGTGGAGGGAGAATAAGGCAACAGGCTTCTTCACGCAGATTAAGTTACTTTGTTCTATAACTCACTCAACAATTAAAAAAGTGAAAAACTCCTGTAGCCTGTGATACAACAGAGAGAACTGACTGGACTTGGAAAAATCTCCTGATTCTTCTAGAGATCCCGGTGCTCATTATTATTGTGTATCTGAATAATAAAGAATCATCTCTATGGTACCACGTTACTTGTGGGAAACACCTAATGACATTGTGACATCATATCTTGGGAATTACCCTTATTCATAAAAACAAGTGGGTTTCTGTGACCCCAAATATTACTTAGTAGATTCAAATTTCCAGAGCAAAATTTTAGTGGTTAAAATGAATGGGTGAATTTGACCCGTTTTGTTTCGCCAAAAATTCGAGACCGGCAAAATGTCGCCAACGTTCATTAAAATCCATGGGCGTCAAAAGTGTTTTGATGCGCGCGACATATAAGTCTATGGGCTTCATTTCTGCGGCGAAACAAGTTGAAAAAATTCACCCATCCCTAACCATAAGAGAACCCCTAATAGTAGCCACAGGCTGCCAACCCAACTGTACTTCTCCTAGGGTACTACGGCAGCCCCAAGTTCATCTTTCTCTAGCATAGACTTTAGAAGGATCTAGACAAATTTAGAAGAGTTTTAAAACATCCTGGTTTTAAAATCAAGAATGTTGAGATGTAGCATGTATTTAACTGTAAGAGAACCCCTAACAGTGGCCACAGGCTGCTACCCAACCCAGCTGTGGTTTTCCCAGTCTACTACTGCAGCCAAGCCCCAAGTTCAACTTATTGTGGCATATTTCCTATTCATGGATCTTAAAAAAAGCTATGGATAAATTGGCCATGGTTTTGGAGTAAATTGCAGTCATCCTATGTTGTAAGGGGATGGGTTCTCGTTATATTAGGGGTGTTTTTGGGCAATACAACACTAAGGGGCACATTTACTATTGGTCGAATATCGAGGGTTAATTAACCCTCGATATTCGACCCTCGAAGTTAAATCCTTCGACTTCGAATATCGAAGTCGAAGGATTTAGTGCAATTTGTTTGATCGAACGATCAAAGGAAAAATCCTTCGATCGAACGATTAAATCCTTCGAATCGAACAATTCGAAGGATTTTAATCCACCGATCGAACGATTTTCCGTTGATCCCAAATTACTTAGAAAGCCTATGGGGACCTTCCCCATAGGCTAACATTGGTGCTTGGTAGGTTTTAGGTGGCAAAGTAGGTGGTCAAAGTTTTTTTTAAAGAGACAGTACTTCGACTATCGAATGGTCGAATAGTCGAACGATTTTTAGTTCAAATCGTTCGATTCGAAGTCGTAGTCAAAGGTCGAAGTAGCCAATTCGATGATCGAAGTAGCCAAAAAAATACTTCGAAATTCGAAGTATTTTTTATTCTAATCCTTCACTCGAGCTAAGTAAATGTGCCCCTAAGAGGCAAATTTATCAAGGGTCGAATTTCTAAATCACGTGAGTGTTTTTAAAACTTCCATGAACTCGCAATTCAACCGACCGAAATCTATTATAAAAATCAATTTTTTTTTAAACTCGGGTAAATAGGATCGACCCGAAAACTCAAATCGGATTCCAATTGATTTTGATTCAAATTTTAAAAAACTTGATTCGAGTTTTTTTTCTCGAAGGTCAGGAAGGCTGCAAACAACTCCAAAATGATCCCTGGACGTCTCCCATTGACTTATACTAGCAATTTGGAAGGTTTTAGGTTGCGAATAGTCAAACTCGAGTATGATAAATCTCGAAAACTGAATTCTAATTTTTTTAAAGACTCGAATCGAATTTGAATAACTTCCTAGTCTAAATTGACAGTTTTGACCATAGAAAAACGTGAAAATTCAAATGTACAATTCGACCTCTGATAAATCAGCCCCTGTGAGAGTTGTTTATAAAGTAAATTGGTGAGTGTGGCATAAGGAGATCCTGTTATGGTCACTACAGACCACACACCCCTTTGTACCCCTGAGGAATTAATATCATGTGACCAAAACATTGGATTGTTATATGGACTGTTCATAAACACTGTTGAGCTATTGAGCATGGTCATTAGTCTCACTGAGATGCTACATTGTTTCATGCTCATCCAGACTTAGGAGGGTTACAATGAACTATGAGCCCAAATGCCTAAAATCGACAGGCCCATGACAGATGAATTCCTCAAGCATTGTGTGTCCTCTGAGTTAATGTTTGCTTATAGAATATCCAGTTGCCACCCAGACGCTCACTCGCCCCGTTTCAAAGTGCCGTTCCTTGTAGGCTTCATCTTGAAACATTTTACGTAGCCCGGGGCGGTAGATAAATATGACCACATTCAGCCTGTTGTTTGGAACGATAGGGATGTTGTTTGGATTAGGGCACATTTCAGTTGTTTACAGCAAGCCTATTGGCTGAAAGCTATTATTCATAGAGGAAGTTATTGCGACTCAAACATTAGCCACCACTCCATCCCTCATCATTTTAGAGGGAAACTAGCACATCTGTTTATTTTTCCTATGTAACGCTGGTTGCTTTTCTTCTATTTTGTTCGAGGTTACTTTCGGTTGTTTATATATTTTAACGCAGGACCATTCTCATGTACAAATAATATTTATCATAAGAGTCTGCGTTTTGCCACTAGGTGGGACACAAAGTGGAAAGTAAAGGTGGCCATAGACGTAGAGATCCGCTCATTTGGCGATGTCACCAAATGAGCAGATCTCTCCCAATATGCCCACATTGAAGTGGGCGATATCGGGCTGATCCAATCATGGGCCCTAGGGTCCAATGATCAGATCATAATGCATCCAATATGGGGGGTTGGATTGCGGGACCACATGCACAGATGCGGCCTCGATCTGATGGGATTTTTTAGCCTGCCGGATCGAGATCTACCCGACTTCCGGCCAGATATCGATCGGGGAAGCCCGTCGGATGGCCTCACACACGGGCCAATAAGCTGGCAACTCTGTGTGTGAGAATGGAGAATACTGACTGCTAAAATCCTTGAAAAATGAGATTGCTGCAAAGATATCCAGGCATCAATCCAATCAGCCTTCTTATCAACCCCAATAATTAGTGATGGGTGAATTTATTCACCAAGTGCGAATTCTCTGCGAATTTCTGCCAGAATCGATGCCGGCGACAATTTATTTGCCAGCAACCATTAACGGACACCTATTGACTTTAATGGGTGCCGGTGGCAAATTTGAATTTGAATCAAAATTCACAAATTTTTCACCCGTTTCTGGGCAAAACGGGACAAATTTGCCCATCACTACCAATACTAAAAATGGCATGTATATCTGCTCCCAAGAAAACAAATATGCATGTGGAATCACAAGAAAGGTTACACTGGGTTACCATAAATTACAAATCCCCAGATGCGTGAAAGAGACCCACTGGTAATAACTGCAGTAGTAATACTTGTTACAAAATAATTTAAATTATGGGCACCCATGAGTAAGTGCCCATTAGGCAAGAAACGCGTCAGGCTACATATGTCCTAATAAATAATTTTTATTTTTTGTAACAATTTTTGCTACTCTTATCAACCCTGTCTAAATAGTAAATGCCTTCACACTCACACAGTTAATAGACTTCTTAATGCTATTAGTGCTTTGGTTAGTGTTGGTAGTGTCACACTGGGAGCCTGGTTTGATTCCAGCCAGGGCACTACAAGGTTAGATAGTTTGCTCATAGTCTGTACAGAGAGATACCATAAAACTATGGCAGCATAGGTATTCCCTTTACTAAGCACAATTCAGCAGGAACAGTCCCCTAAGTTTGCTCATAGTCTGTACAGAGAGATACCATAAAACTATGGCAGCATAGGTATTCCCTGTACTAAGCACAATTCAGCAGGAACAGCCCCCTAAGTTTACTCATAGTCTGTACAGAGAGATACCATAAAACTATGGCAGCATAGGTATTCCCCTGTACTAAGCACAATTCAGCAGGAACAGCCCTCTAAGTTTGCTCATAGTCTGTACAGAGAGATCCCATAAAACTATGGCAGCATAGGTATTCCCCTGTACTAAGCACAATTCAGCAGGAACAGTCCCCTAAGTTTGCTCATAGTCTGTACAGAGAGATACCATAAAACTATGGCAGCATAGGTATTCCCCTGTACTAAGCACAATTCAGCAGGAACAGTCCCCTAAGTTTGCTCAAAGCCTGTGCAGAGAGATCCCATAAATATTTACCAGCATAGCTATTTAACTATTCAGTAAGCATAATTCAGTAAAGAAATGTTTGGGTTGAGTGTCCCTTGAAAGCCCCTGGGGTGAGGGGTTAGGCCGTTCTCCTCTAGTTGAAGCAGGATCATGATCGCAAGGTGAATACATTTTATGATGTGTTAAGAATGTGGAGATCACAAGCTTTAGGAATGCTGGAAGACACATGTCTGGCATAAGGCACAGTGTCCTGCAATAAATGATTAGCATTGCTTGATAATCACCTACTGGAACCTGGGACTATCACCAAACCCCCTGCCTTAGCTCCACATTAATTAATTCATTATTAAGTTTACAAGCCAAGGGGCTTAAAAACTCTGGAACATGAATTGCCTGTGAATGTAGAACCTTCCGTCATGTTCCCTTTGTAAATGTGGAAATTATTTTGGTTCACTATATGGGCTTCGTTTAGTTATGTGCAATGTGCTCAGGTGGGTGTAATTGTGGGCGACTAATCTCCCTGAAATGCCTACCTGCCGGCAAGGAGACTTCGGGCGACTTCAGAATTCAGATTTGTATTCCATCCCGTCGGCGATTCGTATTCTTGCCGGCAGGAAAACATTTCGGGGAGATTAGTCGCCTGCAGTAGAGAAGATTTGTTGCTGGGCGACTCATCTCCCTGTCTGCCACCAACCTAAAGGGAATGTACCAAGTTCTAACTCTGCGTAAGATATTCATGTTTATATCTAATTAAGTCTAGAGTCAGTCCAAATTATTTTTAGTCTGTTTATTTTATGTGAATTTACTATACAGAAGTGTTTGCAGGAATAGCAGAACCATCCAGAACCCAGGAAAAATATTAGCCAGCTCTCCCTGTCACAGAACCCTTAATCAGTGTCAGCACTAACCCCCTTAATTATATTTCCACAATTTTACTGGTATTACAGATAATATGGTGCTTGAAGCACTAAATATGTGCATAATATATATAGATAGAGACAAGAGGAAACTGTTGTTACTGTTACTGTCTGCTCTGCTCTCATTTCCCTACAGAAATAGGGATTGGTAGCACTAGATAGGTGCCTAATATATAAGGATAGAGACAAGAGGAAAGTGTTGGAAGGGTTACTGTCTGCTCTGCTCTCATTTCCCTACAGAAATAGGGATTGGTAACACTAGATAGGTACCTAATATATAAGGATAGAGACAAGAGGAAAGTGTTGGAAGGGTTACTGTTTGCTCTGTTCTCATTTCCCTACAGAAATAGGGATTGGTAACACTAGATAGGTACCTAATATATAAGGACAGAGACAAGAGGAAAGTGTTGGAAGGGTTACTGTCGGCTCTGCTCTCATTTCCCTACAGAAATAGGGATTGGTAACACTAGATAGGTACCTAATATATAAGGACAGAGACAAGAGGAAAGTGTTGGAAGGGTTACTGTCGGCTCTGCTCTCATTTCCCTACAGAAATAGGGATTGGTAGCACTAGATAGGTACCTAATATATAAGGACAGAGACAAGAGGAAAGTGTTGGAAGGGTTACTGTCTGCTCTGTTCTCATCTCCCTACAGAAATAGGGATTGGTAGCACTAGATCGGTACCTAATATATAAGGACAGAGACAAGAGGAAAGTGTTGGAAGGGTTACTGTCTGCTCTGTTCTCATCTCCCTACAGAAATAGGGATTGGTAACACTAGATCGGTACCTAATATATAAGGACAGAGACAAGAGGAAAGTGTTGGAAGGGTTACTGTCGGCTCTGCTCTCATTTCCCTACAGAAATAGGGATTGGTAGCACTAGATAGGTACCTAATATATAAGGATAGAGACAAGAGGAAAGTGTTGGAAGGGTTACTGTCTGCTCTGCTCTCATTTCCCTACAGAAATAGGGATTGGTAGCACTAGA
Source organism: Xenopus laevis (assembly GCF_017654675.1). Classification (NCBI taxonomy): domain Eukaryota; kingdom Metazoa; phylum Chordata; class Amphibia; order Anura; family Pipidae; genus Xenopus; species Xenopus laevis. Next base: position 11,718,579 of record NC_054387.1, on the reverse strand, counting down.
TAGGTGCCTAATATATAAGGAGAAAGACAAGAGGAAAGTGTTGGAAGGGTTACTGTCTGCTCTGCTCTCATTTCCCTACAGAAAGAGTAATGAGTAGCTCCCCATCTTCTGGCAACACCTCCGTTTTGTTGCAGGTATAGTGTTTACTGCAGGTGGATCAGGGGTTGAAAAAAGAGAATGTGCTTTACCACTGACAGCTGGAGGGGAGTCAGGGAGTAATGGGGATGAACAGATTTACCACTGGGGATTGGAAGCAAAGCCACATAGGGCTGCAGGGTGTTACTCTTTTTGAAATACTGTATCTACTAGGACTACTGTATGGAGAGGAGTAAAGGAGCACTGTGTAAAGGGAAGTCAATATAAAGAATGCACAGTGTGTAGCAGTGTTGGACCCTGGGCCCTGCCAAGTTACACCCAAATGCCCCCATCATCTGACTTAAACACCACCCACAAAGTCCTGCCTATCCATTCAGATATATATTCACCCCATAACTCCCAGGAATACTGGGTATGTACTGAATTAGACTCCACATTAAATAAAGAAAGAAGACCAATGGCAATTTGTTCTAGAATGTCACAGTCTTTTAATGTAATCCTAAACGTTGGATAAAAAGTCAAACTTATCAAGGAGGGATTTAAGTACCCCCCTCCCCACAGGCAGTGAATGGTTAAACACATGCCCCCACCACACACACATCTCTGCCCATGTGACTTGTTAATCCTTCGGCCATGTTTATGCAAGTGAGTTTATTAATGACAAATGTTGCAGGGGCCACAATGAATTACGACTGTAAACTGAAAGGGGTAGAAGAGCCAAGGTGAAAAGGTGATTTCTTTATAACAGTTGTAATTTATCCGGCTCTTTCCTTGCCCTTTGATTTTTGTTTTTTGCTGAAGGCTCCTGCTCTGCCTATAGTGCTCCTGATTGCATTACAACCCTCAGGGGTCAAACCAAATCCCCCTGTCCTGGAATATTATGTCCATTGTTAAAGAGCAGTAATAGGGGGGGCAGGAAAATTAAATGAGATCCCCAGATTTCAGTGTATCGGCTCGTGTTCTGAGGCTGGGTACAAGTGGTGTTTAATTGCTCAGTGCACCTACATCTTGCACCCAACTACACCGAAAAGTGATGAGCGAATTTATTCACCAGTTATGGGTTCGCTGTGAAATTCTGAACTTTGTAATGAAAGTTTTTCACGAAACTGCGGCGAAACTTTGACGCGGACAAATTCACGGAGAAAAAACACCCATAAGAAAAAACACCCATAAGAAAAAACACCCATTGACTTTAATGCATTAGGATAAAAAGTCGCCATAAGAAAAAACGCCCATTGACTTTAATGCATTAGGAGAAAAAAGTCACCATAAGAAAAAACGCCCATTGACTTTAATGCATTAGGAGAAAAAAGTCACCATAAGAAAAAACGCCCATTGACTTTAATGCATTAGGAGAAAAAAGTCGCCATAAGAAAAAACACCCATTTACTTTAATGCATTAGGAGAAAAAAGTCACCATAAGAAAAAACGCCCATTGACTTTAATGCATTAGGATAAAAAAGTCGCCATAAGAAAAAACGCCCATTGACTTTAATGCATTAAGAGAAAAAAGTTGCCATTAGAAAAAACACCCATTGACTTTGATACATTAGGATAAAAAAGTCGCCATAAGAAAAAACGCCCATTGACTTTGATACATTAGGATAAAAAAGTCACCATAAGAAAAAAAACGCCCATTAACTTTAATGCATTTGGACAAAAAAGTCGCCAGAAGAAAAAAGGGCCATTGACTTTAAAGGTAAGGGCACATGCTGCTATTTCGGGAGATTAGTCACCCATCGACAAATCGGTTCTTCTTCAGGCAACTAATATCCCCGAACTGACTTCTTGCTGGCTACAATGTAAATCACCAACGAGATGGCACTCGGAGCGCTTTGTTTTCCGAAGTTGCCTCACGAGGAAACTTCGGACGACTTCGGGAAGCCAAAGCGATCTGACTGTTTGGGGAGATCAGTCGCCCGATGAAGAAGCGATTTGTTGCTGAGTGACTAATCTCCCGAAATAGCAGCGTGTGCCCTGGTGCATTTGGATAAAAAATTCTTCATAAGAAAAAACAGCCATTGACTTTAATGCTTTTTGAGTAAGAAAAATTGTTGTGCACATAAAGAAAAAATGCTTTTAAAAATACCCATTGATTTCAATGCATTTCGCCAAATTTTTCCGTCTCGCAAATTTTTCAGCAAAGCAAAACAGGACAAATTCTACCGTTTTTACTATAAAATCGAGCAATTTTAACGTTTTCACTATAAAATCGAGCAATTCGAACCTTTTCACAAAAAAATCGTGATAATCGGAAATTGACGGCAGCGAATTTTCACCGGTGAATTTTCGCGGGAGATTCGCGAATTTATTCACCGGCGGCGAATCGAAAGAATTCGCTGCAAATTCTTGCCAGGCGAATTTATTCGCCCATCACTACCAGTGAGTGAATGAGCCCCAGTCTTGCTTTAAATGAAATAATAATATTATATAATATTACATAAAATGATTATTGTGCAGAGTTAGGGACACAACAATGGAATCCCATAGTTTAATATGATATAAAGAGCTCGCTGGCACATTAATGTCGCCTCATGTCTCCCCGGGGATGCGGGTGCATTTTATCAATGGATTATGAGAGCGCAGGCAGAATACGTGAGAAGCTACACACATACCGCCATAATTATTTCACTGCTACGATTCTCCCCACGCAAAGTCACTGCTCAGACAAATTCCTGTCATTCCACATTGACTAGACGATAATTACCAAGAACTTAAATGTAGGAACTAGATTGTTTTTTTTTTTTATTTCTGTCTTCTTCAAGAATAAAATAGAAAATGAACTGGCGCAGAGAGAAGTCGAGATTTACACTGTATTCCCCGCAGGGAGGTGACACCTGTTTATATTTTATCCCGATACTCTTTAGCCATGACACCAGTGCAGGAGAGCTGTTAATTCACTGACACATTCCATTTTTTTTTTACATTTTTTGCACTAGGAAAAGGATTTGCTTGAATGTACTGTCAATGACTGTGTCATTATATTTGGTTACTGTATCATTTCATTTTACTGAGCTTCGTGTTTTAGCCCTGTCTAAGATGCCATTGTCTCAGGCTGGCCACACAGAGGGTCTGGTTTGACATCAGAAGGATTTTAACTCTAAGGGGCAAATTCATCATGGGTCGAATATCGAGGATTAATTAACCCTCAATATTCAACTTGGAATGAAAATCCTTTGACTTCGAATATCGAAGTCGAAGGATTTTATGCAAAAAGTTCGATCGAACGATTGAAGGATTTTAATCCAACGATCGAAGGATTATCCTTCGACCATAAAAACTTAGCCAAGCCTATGGGGACCTTCCCCATAGGCTAACATTGGGTTCCGTAGCTTTTAGGTGGCGAACTAGGGGGTCGAAGTTTTTTCTTAAAGAGACAGTACTTCGACTATCGAATAGTCGAATAGTCAAACGATTTTTAGTTCGAATCCTTCGATTCGAAGTCGTAGTCGAAGGTCAATGTAGCCCATTCGATGGTCGAAGTAGCCAAAAAAACACTTCGAAATTCAAAGTTTTTTAACTTCGAATCCTTCACTCGAGCTTGGTGAATGTGGACAGCTCTTTAGGTTTGCTCATAGCCGATAGAGACAGAGATCTATAAAATTATAGCAGTACAGGCTTTCCTTTGTAATAAGCACAATTCAGCAGGAACAGCCCCCTAAGTTTGCTCATAGTCTATACAGAGAGATCCCATAAATCTATGGCAGCATAGGTATTCCCTGTACTAAGCACAATTCAGCAGGAACAGTCCCCTAAGTTTGCTCATAGTCTGTACAGAGAGATCCCATAAAATTATGGCAGCATAGGTATTCCCCTGTACTAAGCACAATTCAGCAGGAACAGTCCCCTAAATTTGCTCATAGCCTGTACAGAGAGATCCCATAAAACTATGGCAGCATAGGTATTCCCTGTACTAAGCACAATTCAGCAGGAACAGTCCCCTAAGTTTGCTCATAGTCTGTACAGAGAGATCCCATAAAATTATGGCAGCATAGGTATTCCCCTGTACTAAGCATAATTCAGCAGGAACAGTCCCCTAAATTTGCTCATAGTCTGTACAGAGAGATCCCATAAAACTATGGCTATCTATTTATCATCTATCTCTATCTATCATCATCAGTATTACAGTATACATTGATCTCTTAATATTCATACTAAAATCCCAGTTTCAGCAGTAAAACCAAAGTATTTTGGGCAGGTCTGTCAATAAGACATCAGGGGAGGGTGGGAGTGGATTGTCTGTTTAAAAAAACCTGGCCACACCCTGGGAGCACAACAAATATATATAGAGGAATGCAGCCCCAGCCTGTCCCCTTCCCTCTAACAGCTGTTCAGGGATGAGACCCCCGCAGGTAATTAGGCACAAGTATCACTGTGTCGTCACTACAAACGGAAGCCTCTTCCCCAATGACACAGACACACATTCCTTATGTGACACATTATTTGCCTTTCCTTTTGTTCTGCACTACCGGCTCTTCCAGTTCATTCCACTGAAATTAGATAGGAAACTTTTTACTGCAGGACAGAAAATAAACAGTCGGTTCCTCTGAGACACTGGGAAAAATAAACATTTAAAGGAAAAATCATAAAATGTTAAATTACAATAAGGAGAATTTTGGGAAATAACTCCATGCTGACCTGCTGTAGACCACGCATGGGTCTAGACTCTCCTTCAATTAGATGCCCAGCCTGGAAGAATGGAAGATGTGATTCAAGCACTTAAGGTGTCCACACACAGGCCAATCCGGTATGTTCTCGATCATGTGCCGAATAGACAGAGAGCGTATATGGGACCAATGTAGTCAACTAAATCAGATAGCAGATCCCTAACACAAGATAACAGCTGCCTGCTAGATCTAAGAACAGCACTCCATAGTAAAATCCAGGTTCCACTGCGACACATTCAGTTACATTTAGGGATGCACCAAATCCACTTTTTTGGATTCGGCCGAACTCCCGATTCCTTTGTGAAAGATTCGGCCAATTACCAAACGGAATCCTTAACCTAATTTGCATATGCAAATCAGGGAGGGTGGGAAAAAGAGGAAAAAACATTTTTTTACTTCCTTGTTTTGTGACGAAAAGTCAAATGATTTTAAGGATTCGGTTCAGCCAGGCACAAGGATTCGGCTGAATCCGAATCCTGCTGAAAATGGCCGAATACCGAACCGAATCCTGGATTCGGTGCATCCCTAGTTACATTGAGTAGGAGAAACAACAGCCTTCCAGAAAGCAGTTCCATCCTAGGGGCAGATTCCCTAAAGAGCGAAGTAACTTACGCTAGTGAAAATTCATTTCGGGACTCTGATTTCCTAATGGGCGCAGGCGTCATTTCACTAGTGAAGGAGATCGACGCTAGCGTTGCTTCGCACTCTAACGCCAGTAACTAAACGTTACCTCATTCGCCAGACTTGCCTTCGCCAGCTCAGACCAGACGAAGTGCAATAGGACTTCCTCAACATATGCAAATTAGGCACCGCTAGCACGTCTTCGCTGTGATTTCCGAAGTAATGCTACCGAAAATTCGCCAGCATTCGGCTCCCTGGACGCAACTTCCCACTTTAGTGAATTGCCGTTGTCCTAACGAATTTACGCTGGTGAAGTTTTGCCGGTTAGGGAATTAGCCCCCTACAGTGACATGAAATCACATGACCAGGCAAAATGACCTGAGATGCACCTACACACCAATATTACAACTAAAAAATACACTTGCTGGTTCAGGAATTAAATTTTATATTGTAGAGTGAATTATTTGCAGTGTAAACAGTGTCATTTAGAAATAAAAATGACCAAATCCCTTTAACTTAGAAGATAATTAGAATGTAATCAGAGTGGTGATTAAATGAGTGGAAAAATAAAAGGCTAAGGTTTACGCTATATGGGACTGTTGAAAATTGCAGGGTGAGAATAAGCCCCTACACAGCAATCCGCCCCTTAACTTGTCTGTACCCCGAACCATTGTGACGGCTCAGGTGCAGGCAAACATGGTTGATTTTGGTGCGAAACAAGAGATTTTGCATTGTGCCAGAAAAAGGAATATTTTAATTCTATAGATATGGTCCTATTTAACAATAATAAGGGGCCCATTTACTTAGTTCGAGTGACAGAATAGAGGAAAAATAGTTCGAATTTCGAATGTTTTTTTTGGCTACTTTGACCATCGAATGGGCTACTTCGACTTCGATTCGAACGATTCAAATTAAAAATCGTTTGACTATTCGACCGTTCGATAGTCGAAGTACTGTCTCTTTAAAAAATACTTCGACCCCCTAGTTTGCCAGCTAAAACCTACCGAGGCCAATGTTTGCCTATGGGGAAGGTCCCCATAGGCTTCCTAACAATTTTCTGATCGAAGGATAATCGTTCGATTGATGGATTAAAATCCTTCGAATCGTTCGATTCGAAGGATTTAATCGTTCGATCGAACGATTATTACTTTGATTGTTCGATCAAATGAATTGCGCTAAATCCTTCGACTTCGATATTCGAAGTCGGATTTCAATACGGCAATCGAATATCAAGGGTTAATTAACCCTCGATATTCGACCCTAGGTAAATGTGCCCCTACGTGACGAATAAAGGAAGCACAATTGCGTTTTCCTGCTCTGTCTCCACCCAATTTGAATATATTGACTATATTTCGTAGCTTGGACGGGGTACAGGAACAGACTTCTAGGATTAAAACTGTTTGGGATTTGATACCACAACCTGTGGGGATTAAAGTGATTCTACTTTATCCATTTATGACTCTGATCAACCCAAACCTCCTGTGCCCCCTTACTCCCAATATACTATACAAACACAGTTTCCAGTCCATCCAGAGACTTTCTATATCACATCAAACTGTTTCCTAAGACTCATCTTATATATTTAAATATTTATTAGTATGCCAGGAGTCATGTTGTCCCAGAGCTAAAAGCAATGTGCCCATGATAAGCACTTAATATCCATCATAGTTAAATGTTCTGTAATATCTCTAATCTGTCTCCAAAATAGAATATTGGATGAGCTGCTCCTTTATTAGACTCAGTCGGCAGTAGAAAGCCTTCCTTACACACATGTTTATATTCACCCCTTTCAGCGCCTTGTCAGAAACAATACCTCTTTAGCATCCTGATTAATTCCTGAATTCTGCACAATTGTGCTCTCCTTGTTTATAGGCAGGCTCCAATTTTCCAATTCCCCATTCTGTTATTTATACATAAAACAGTTATCATCAGTTAACCTTGCCACACAGTAGTTATTATTATTAGCAACCTGACCCACCCAGGGGGCAAATATACAAGTTTGCCACAGTAATTTGTTTGGGGGGGTGTGCTGGTGTGTTGGACTGGTATATTTCTCAAATAACCAAGTATCACTTTTAAAAAATGGAAGGTTACATTTCTTCAGTGCTGTTTCCCCTTTAAAGATAAGTTGGTTGAACCCCCGTGTTATCTCTTAGCTAGGCACAAAATTGGTGAGGACCATCCCATACATTGATCACGATTTCTAGTATATAAGTAAAACTTATATTTTTTTAATAAAATCGGACTTTTAAAAAATCACAAATTTTTCGGAATTTATTAAAACCCAGAGGATGGAAAAGTCAAAATCTGAAAATGTGGCATCTCAGACCTGTCGAGGTTGCATATAAGTCAATGGGAGAAGTCCCAATGATTTTTTGATGTGCGCTAGGTTTTGTGCAATACCCCGAAGTTTTCGACGTTTTTGGATGAAAATTCCGAAAAAAACTTGAAAAATCAGATTTTTTTCCCACAAAGCAAATTCTCGGGAAAATGTAATAATAAATAAGCGTAAAAAACCTGAGCAGGTTTGATCAGAGTTTGTAGCAGAAAGCATTGAGAAAAATTCGGACTTTGATAAATAACCCCCTTAATGTATGTTTAAGAACAACACCAATATCATATTTAAAGGACCAGTAACATCTTTTTTTAAAAAAAATTATTTGTATATAATGAAAAAAAAACACCAAGACATATTTAACTTTAAAATCGTGAAGTCTTTATTGAAAAAAAAATTACCGAAACTCCGCTTGTGCGACAGGGCGACGATCTATTGTGCGGCGCTCAATTTCTCCTCGCTACCTTCTACAGGAGATGGCCAGCGAGGAGAAATAGAGCGCCGCACAATGGATCGGCGTCCTGTCGCCTTTTCTGAATCGCAAGTTATTTTTTAATAAAGACTTTTTTGAAAGTTAAATACGTCTTGGTGGGGTTTTTTTTGTTATATACAAACAAATTTTTTTAAAAAATTTTTTAAAAATGTTTTAACGTTTCTGGTCCTTTAAATCGTTCATGGATAGATTCATCCATCTATCAAGGCAACTTTTGAACTTTTGGTGGAAAAGACCATTGTGATCACTATGTTTTGGTGACTATACATGGGCCATTAATCGTTGCCCTTCCAGACCAAGTCAGCAGCTTATTTGCCCGTGTATGTGGCCCTTGAGAGCACCTCTCCAACCAATATTTGTCCAAATATTGTGTTTAAAATTCCAATCGGGCAAGCACTACAGTGGCATGTTGAGCACCTCCTAGGCACCTATTATGATCCAAGAGAAGACTTGTGAGGGTGAGGTTTGAAACAATTAGATATTCCTGATTTGGTCAAGCATGCTGTTTTCCAAATATTTTTAACATCTGCTTGTTTGGAAACTTCTTCAGACAAGTGAATTAAGTAAGTGTAATTTACTGTCAACAAAAGCACTCTAGTGCCATGGACCTTAGATCTTGCTATCTAAAGGAAAATTTTCAATGATTCTTTAAGAGAAAACAATCATGAAACTAAGACACTTCTCCATCAAAACAATTATTTGGCTGTGATATATGAAGGTTTTTATAAAGTAGTGGCAGGTCTAAGGTGCTGAGAAATGCTGCTATTTCAGGAGATTAGTCGTCCAGCGACAAATCACTTCTTCTTCGGGTGACTAATCTCCCCAAAATGCCTTCCCTCTGGCTAGAATGTATATTGCCCGAAGGATGGCACTCGGAACGCTTTGTTTTCCAAAGTCGTCGGAAGTTGCCTCAAGAGGAAACTTCGGGCGACTTCGGAAAGCCAATGCCATCCCACCATGCTCTCCTCATGTCTGAGTGGGTGTAATAAAATTACCTGGTGGTCTAGTGGTGCGGCGGCGTGGACGGCTGCCACGCCGCCACGCTCCTGTTCCGGCCTCCAGCGCCGGCGCCATCTTGGTTCTCTAGAAATTTGGAGGTATTTAAGGCCCATTCTTACTCCCAGCCAGTGCCCGTGATAGAATCTTGATTCTGGTGGTTCCTGAAGCCTTGTGCTGTCTGTTCCTGTGAAACTTGTATTTTTTATTCCGGTTTTGATCCCTGCCTGTTCCTGACTATTCTGATATCCGAATCCTGACCTTTGCCTGCATCTCGACTACATTTTCTGCCTGACCCCATCTGTTTGATTACCCGGTTTGACCCTTGCCTGCCTGACGATTCTTGATATCTGCCTGCCTCGACCCTGCCTGTCTGACGATTCTCTTGCCTGCTCCATTTGTACCGTGACCTTCGGCCCAAAAGACTCTGCTACCTGCCGTGCCCTTCTGCTAGCCAGAACATCTCGCCTTGTACCCCTCGTTAAGTCCAGGTGGCACCCAAGTAAGCTGAGGGCTCCTCCCGAAGCCCAACGGTGGTCACACTACTGGTGAAGCCGAGCCGAGACCAGGGTACTTGGCACCTGTTCTGGTATTGGGTGCCGGCCGTGACAGTGGGTTTCCACTGGGTACTTCGGTTTCCTCCCACATTAAAAACACACACAGGCAGGTTATTTGGCATCTGATCAAACTGACCCTACTGTGTACATGATAGGGATCTTAGATCATGCAGAAGTGAAGAAGCTACTTGAAGAAGTGGTGAAACTATTTTAAGATTATTCAGTAGGTCCAGTTACATTGGACTTTCCACTACTAGATATCTGTCCGTTATAACCATCTATTGTCGATATTAAATGAGAAGTATTTTGTATGTTGCCGGAAGCCACCTGTATCTATCAGAGGAAGATTATCTAAAGAAAAGAAAACAATGAAGACAAAAATGGAAGATGGGAACCTACACTGCTTTGAAGAGCTTTGAAATTCCACCGACCAATACAATAAATTCTTGCTTTTGTTAGGTTACTAACACAATTAATGAATGGAACTCAAGACTTTTGTCTGGGAAGTTAGCGGGATCTTTGGCAAATAGTGTTCTTTTCTTAACCCTCCTCTATCGTTGTCAAGTTAAAAAATATATATATCGGAAACATAAAATGGAGTAATTCGTCAGTGTCTGGCAACTGGAAAAACAAATGAGGCATCAATTTCATCTGTCAGGGTAGGAAATCAGATGATACCAGTTAAAAAAATCTACAAAAATGTTAATTAACAATTAAAAAGGTAACACGGGGAGGCAAATTGATCAAAATATAAATTTTTTTCTGAATTTTAAAATCTTGACTGTGCTCTTATTAAAGAAAAAAATCAAAACACTAAGGCGGTTATTTAGTAAAATCTGGATTCATCTCATTGTCCGAATAAAAAAAACTCGACCAAACTCCTATGTCCGATTTTGCCTTATTTATTAATAAATGAACTCGATTTAATCGGATTGGGAAAAAAATTCAAAGATTTTTTGTGGCTTTTCTCCCGAGTTTTCCGAGTTTTTTTCTGGAAAACCCCGAAAAAAATTGGATATTTGGATTCTTCAATTTGGGACAGATGCCTCTCGACCTCGGCAGGTCTGAGATGGCCGATTTTTGGATTCAGGATTTTTGCAGCATCAGGGTATAATAAATCTCGACATATTCTATTTTTTTCCCTCAAAATTATCAAGTTTTGCCCCAAAATGCAGACCAGAAAAAATTGAGGGTTATTAAATAATCCCTAAAACTCGCTTGTTTAAAAATATAAAACAAACAACGTGATAGCTGTTGAATTAAATTGTACCCTTCATTATTTCTACCATATTTCAATTATATTGCCAAATGAATCTCAAAAATTGGAATTGAAAATTAGTTTGAAATTTAAAAATACAACTTCCATAGACTTCTACAAGAAATTGGCAACTATTAGAATACACATTAGTTAATTTTGATTTTTTTTGGGGTTTAGCTTTACATGTTTGGGACCTGTTATCCAGAACGCTCAGGAGGACTCAGGAGGTTTTCTGGAAAAAGGCTCTTTCTGTAATTTGGATTTCCATACTTTAAGGGGCAGATTTTTCAAGGGTCAAATCTAAGTAAAATCGTTCTATCGTACGATTAAATGGTTCGAATCGAATGATTCGAACGATTTTAGTGTACGATCTAACTATTTTACTTCGATGTGTGATGACTTAGAAGCTCCCCATAGGCTAACATAGCACTTCGGCAAGTTTAATTTGGCGAAGTATTGAAGTCGAAGTTTTTTTAAAGAGACAGTACTTCGATTATCGAATGGTCGAATAATCAAACGATTTTTACTTCGAATCGAAGTCGAAGTAAATTCGAAGTCGTAGTATCCTATTAGATGGTCGAAGTATCCAAAAAATTACTTAGAATTTCGCATTTTTTTACTTTGAAAATTCCCTCGAATTCACTTCGACCCTTGATAAATCTGCCCCTAAGTCTACTTAAAAATAATTTAAACGTTAAATAAACTCAACAGGATTGTTTTGCCTCCATAAGGATTACTTATATAGCTTAGTTTGGATCAAGAACAAGATACTGTTTTATTATTACATAGAAAAAGGAAATCATTTTAAAAAATTTGAATTATTTGTTAAAAATGGAATCTATGGGAGATGGTTTTCCCGTACTTCAGGTCTTTATGGATAATGGGTTTCCTGATAATGGATCCCATACCTGTACCATGTTAAATATCCCTTGTTATACAAATAGAATGAGGGGTAAATGGTATAAACAAGGTCTTCTTCATATCTTGGTGTCCTGGGTCCCAATTATTCCCAAATAATAGACCCCATAACTGTATATGTGTATAAATTAAAAATTATACAGTAGGTTGGTAGGGTCCCTCTAAAATTTCTTTTACCCTACATTGAATTCTAAAGAGATTCTTCCATTCATTCAGTTAACTCTAGGATTCAATTTCACTTTTCAATTTTGGTTGTGATTTTCTCTCCAGGCTTCCGGCAAATTCAAGAGTTTTTTTAAAAAACAAATTTACATTTCAATTTTTTTCTGAGGGATAAAACTAGATCAATAAGGAAGAGGTGGAAGTAAATGAGTTGCTAAGAAACATAATAAGGGTGGCTTTGGAATAATACCAAATGAAGTGTATGCTGTTTAAAGTGAGCCTCAATTTTGGAAATGTATTTTATGCCTTCATGTTTTGAACAGGAAACTCATTATGTGTTAGCCGGAAAGCTTAACAGCAGCGCTCTAATATGCAGGAGAAGTTAATGAGATACTAATCAAGATATAATTGCATTTTTAGGCATTCTGACATTTTTATGGGGTTTTATTTCTTCATTTTAATACTGGCCCCAAAGAAACAAATTTCATGCTTTTATTCAGCCTCATTAACTATTGTTTGGATACCACCGGAATAGTCTGCCATTCTACAATGCAAAACGACAAAACAAATGATATTTATTATTATTATTTGATAACGTCCGAGCATTTTCTTAATTTAATTTTAAAATAAAAAAAGATCTCAAAGAGTTTCAGTTTTTCAGAACCCAGTTGAAAAAATCTTGAAAATTCAAATTTCTAAAACCTGGCAAAGTTCTATATAACAAAGAAAAAAAAATACCCACACACAGGATACATGTTTAGTGACACGCCCCTTCATCAGACCTTAAGGGGGTTATTTATCAAAGCCCGAATTTATCTCAATAATTTCTGCGACAAACTCCTATCAAATCCGCTCAGGTTTTTTTGTGCTTATTTATTATTGCATTTTCCTGAAAATTTGATTTGCGGGGAAAAAATCTATTTCACCCAAAAACTCTGATTTTTGCCCAAAAACTTCGGGGTATTGCACAAAACCCAGCACAAAATCATTTTGGACTTCTCCCATTGACTTATATGTAACCTCGACAGGTCTGAGATGCCAGATTTTCTGATTCAGACTTTTCCATCCTCTGGGTTTCATAAATTCGAAAAATTCGTGATTTCTTAAAAGTTAGATTTTATTTAAAAAAATCACAAATTTTTTGTGATTTTTGCATTCTGAGTTTAGTAAATAACACCCCCCCCAGTCGGGGGACTGGGCCTCTGACCAAATGCCGACTGCTTTGAATGTATTCCGCAGGTACTCATGGGTAACTGATCTGATGCAGGAATCTATTATTAGGGGCAGATTTATCAAGGATCGAATTTCGAATTGAAAAAACTTCGAAATTCAAAAAAAACAACCGAAATTAAGTCAAATAGGGTAGAATAGGTCCATTTTCGATCGAGTAGGTCCGTATTCGGCTGAATTCGAATCGTTCCAATCGATGGAATTCGATTCAAAGTTTTTCCCCAAGAAAAAACCTAGATATTTCCAACAATTGACTCCAAATAGGAGGTCCCCCATAGGCTAAAACAGCAATTCAGCAGGTTTTAGATGACGAATGGTCGAAGTCGAATTTTTAAAGAGACTGTATGATAAATTTCAATATTCGAATTTTCGATTTTTTGCAAATTCAAATTGAATTTGGACTATTCCCTAGTCAAAGTACACAAAAAATAGCTTGAAATTTGAATTATTTTCAATCGAAAATTCTCCTCGACCTTTGATAAATCTGCCCCCAAATGTAGGGACTAAAGTGTGTTTTTATTAGAGATGCACCAAATCCAGGATTCGTTTCGGAATTCGGCCAGGATTCAGCCTCTTTCAGCAGGATTCGGATTCGGCCGAATCCTTCTGCCCGGCCGAACCGAATCCTAATCTGCATATGCAAATTAGGATTCGATATTCGGCTGAATCTTTCACGAAGGATTCGGGGGTTCAATCAAATCCAAGATAGTGGATTCGGTGCATCCCTAGTTTTTATACATATTAATACTTAATCATTTGCTGTCCATGTAAATGAGCACCCTCAAGGTCAGACTGCAGTTTCAGGACTCCCTGAAACTGCGTGCCCAAAGAAGGGTGCAGATCTGGGCCAGAGGGCCCCAAGTTTTTTCCTGATGTCCCGCAGGCCCAGTCCGACCCTAAGCAACCTGACATGTCAGGTATATAGTGCCCGGCACCAGCCCTTGGCAAACAACAATTTGGCGCCCCCTCCGGTTTTGAACTTTCCTTCCCCTTTAAATTTCCTGCATATAAATGTAAAAAAACTATAACCCTCTCTCTCTCTCTGAATATCACTTACAACATCCTACTAATTCCTTTTCGGGTAAACTGCCTCTTTATTTTGTTAATGATAATACATGCATCACTAGCTGCAAGAGCTTACAATCTAAAGGCGCAGGGAAGGATATGAATATGCAGAAGGATTCCGGCTCCATAGAAACAATTGTTTCTTGTTTTGTTGTTTTAAGTCATTCTTCCCAGTATTACTGGCCGGGGACAGGATAAAACAACTCCATAGATCCGAGCTGCCCAACTTCATAAATACAATAGAGTTTTCTATCCTGTACCTCGCAGCTGTCTGCATAGAGTTTCCAGTTCAGGGATGGCAGGGGGGATGCTCTCTTTGCCTCTCGGGAGGGGTGGGTTTATATCCTGTATAGTTTTTATCCGCTTCACTAAACACTACAAACTGGGGTATTTTGAACCTAATGAAATCAGAGCACCATTACAATCATTTTCAAAAGGATTTTAGGTTTGCTGCCTCTTTCCTCCCCCCTGGCCACAATACCCTTCCCAAATAATACTTCATTCCTTTTTTTCTTTATAAATATTTGAATATCCAATGGAACAAATTCAGGGGCCATATGGAAAGTCTTTTGTGTTGTTTTCACCAGGAAAAAAAATCAGTTCTTTATAAACTTTTTATAGCAGCCACTTACAAATAGATGTTCCCTTAAACATTATATATATATATATTATATATATTATATATATATATATATATATATATATATATATATATATATATATCACGTAAGCGCTATAATGATTGCCTCATTTTAGGATTCATGGTATTTACAGACATGACACCTAGGGGGTTATTTACTAAACTCCGAATGCAAAATTTAAGAAAAATTTGTGATTTTTTTTTTATAAAATCCAACTTTTAAAAAAATCCCAAATTTTTCGGAATTTATTAAACACCGAGGACGGAAAAGTCTGAATTAGAAAATTCGCCATCTCAGACCTGTGGAGGTTGCATTTAAGTCAATGGGAGAAGTTCCAAAGATTTTTTTGATGTGCGCTGGGTTTTCGTGAAATACCCAGAAGTTTTCAGGCAAAAAAAATAAGAAATTGGAGTTTTCAGGTGAAAAATCTGAAAAAAAATCATGAGAATCTGATTTTTTCCTGCAAAGCAAATTTTCTGGAAAATGTAATAAATAAGCGTGAAAAACCCAAGCGGATTTGAGAGGAGTTTGCAGCAAAAATGTTAAGAAAAATTCGGACTTTGATAAATAACCCCCTTAATGTTTAAAGGTTTTTTTTTTAAGCTATAAATAATGTTTCGAGACATTACAGGAAGATCTGTTATTTGGAAACCCCCCAGCTCCCAAACATTCTGGATAATAGATCCCTTCCTGTACTTTCAAGTTGCAGGGCTCTATAGCCAAAGGCCAATTAACATTTCATTCACTTTTTTAAGTCCTTGAGTGCATATTTGTTTCCTATAGTTCAACAATTTGGATAGCACCTGGGAATGTGATATTTTCTTTGATGGGAGTGCACCACCTGTTGGACTATGAGTATATATATATTTATATCTTTGGGGTGCAAGGGACCCACTTGGTCCTTAATGGAACTACACAAGGTCTACGAAAAATTCAAGGGTATTTTTGAGTCAAAATTTGATTTTTCAAGATTTATTATACCCCTACCTTAGAAATAGCTCAAACCCGAAAATACACCATCTAAAACCTGTTGAGGTTATGTAGAAGTCAATGGCAGAGATCCCTTGAACCATTTAAAGATGTTAATCGGCTTCACGATGTTCACGATGTTCAAGATTTTTTTTTGTGGAAGGTTTCACTCGAAAATTTCTGCAATTTGTTTTGGCTGTTAACCCCAAACTCGCTGATTCGAGTTTTTTCCCAATCGAGTTTCTTAAATTAGAATCCATTCGAGTTGTGAGTTCATTCGAGGTCTAAAAAAGCTCACATAACTCTAATATTCGACCTTTGATAAATAACCACCTTAGAGTTAGAAAAGGCTCAAGTTCATGATTTTACCAAATTCTTGTGTAGAACATGAGTAGGCCCATTTATGAAAAATCTATTTTTTTCAAACTCCAAAAAAATAAAAATTCTCAAATGTGTGCTTATTTATTGAAAATGTCAAATTTCGACAATGTATTAAAATCATATTCTACCCATCATTTTCAATCAAGTCCAAATTTTTTATTCAATATTTAAAAGGCTTTAATTTTGCCAATATAACTCCTATTAACTTTTACATGAACACACCAGATTTTAGATTGTGATTTATTTTAATAAATGAGTTCTTGAACTTTTTGTTCTTAATTTCAGGTTCAGAAAAGCAAATTGAAATTGCCACAAAGAAGCTCAAATTCGAATATTGATAATTGACCCCTTTAAAGTTATGTGACTTTATAGTTCTTGACGAATTAATATTTTTATCTTTAACAGATGATGTAACTTGATTTCAGTTTTCAAATTTCTGTTCAGATTTGGTTCAGTGACTTTATATTTTTTGGAGGGCTTTGGCCAAATCCAAAAATTATGGAAGCAAGAATTGCTGCTACACGTCACTAATTAGTTAGAATACATCGGGAAAAAAAACACCAAGACAAATCAAACTTTCAAATCAAAAGTCTTTATTAAGAAATAACTTACCGAAACTCCGCTTGGGTCGAAGTGAATTCGAGAGAAGTAAAAAAATTCGAAATTCAAAGTAATTTTTTTGAATACTTCGACCATCGAACAGGATACTACAACTTCGAATTTACTTCGACTTCGGTTCGAAGTCAAAATCTTTCGACTATTCAACCATTTGATAATTGAAGTACTGCCTCTATAAAAAAAACTTCGACTTCAATACTTCAATACACCAATTTAAACCTGACGAAGTGCTATGTTATCCTATGGGGACCTTCCAGAGCATATTTATAAGTTTTTTGTATTCGAAGGAAAATCGTACGAATGTACGATAAAATCGTTCGAATCGTTTGATTCGAAGTACGATCGTACGATCGACCATCGAATAGGATACTACGACTTCAAATTTACGCCAACTTCGATTCGAAGTAAAAATCGTTCGACTATTCGACCATTTGATAATCGAAGTACTGTCTCTATAAAAAAAACTTTGACTTCAATACTTCGCCAACTTAAAGGGGAAGGAAACCTAGTCAGCGCAAACCCCCCACCCCCCCCCCTCCCGTTTGTTGCCCACCCTCCCTCCTCCCCCTGGCCTACCCGTCCCGCTGGGCAAATGCCCCTAACTTGTTACTTACCCTTCTGCGCAGGTCCAGTCCAGGGAGTTCACCGACGACATCTTCTTCCACGCGATCTTCTTCCTGCTTTGAACGGCGCATGCGCAGTAGATGCGTACCGGCGAAATGATCCTACTGCGCATGCGCCAAAACGCCGTTCACTGCAGGAAGAAGATCGCGTGGAAGAAGATGTCGTCTGTGAACTCCCTGGACTGGACCTGCGCAGAAGGGTAAGTAACAAGTTAGGGGCATTTGCCCAGCGGGACGGGTAGGCCAGGGGGGAGAAGGGAAGGGTGGGCAACAAACGGGAGGTTGGTGGGGGGTTTGCGCCGACTAGGTTTCCTTCCCCTTTAAACCTGCTGAAGTGCTATGTTAGCCTATGGGGACCTTCCAGAGCATATTTATACGTTTTTTGTATTCGAAGGAAAATCGCACGATAAAATCATTAGAACCGTTTGATTCGAAGTACGATGTATAACATCCTGCGAATTCGAATGACGGAGGATTCTATTCGATGGTCGAATTTAGAAGTTTTTTCTACTTTGAAATTCGACCCTTGATAATTCTGCCCCTTAGTGTTTTTTTAATGTATTCTAACAAGTTAATTTTAAAAAAAATTTCAAAAATGTTGAGGTTACTAGTCCTTTAATCTCTTATTTTTGTGTCTGTTCTTTTTTTCACAGTAATTCTATTTTAATCCATATAAAAATAAAATAACTGCATTTGGGAAATATAATTGGATCAACGTTATCCTCTGTAAGCTAATTTTATAAACTGTTATATTATTATTATTGCTCATTTAAATATTTTTAAGCATTTTCATAATAATCTCAATCATCCATGTCACTATCCTTCTTTTCTGTTTTTTTTTTTTTAACTGCAAACCAGCTGTCGAAATAGGTAAATTGTGGTGGACTGTTGTCCTCGCTGCATTTCAACTCTAATAGATGTCGTTGAGTTTGACTGAAGCATTGAAAAGGCCCCCAACATCCAGCCCCACAGCAGATGTGGACTATTCTAAAGTGTCAGAATGCCAACTGGATATTAAACATGGCAGGAGAAGGGTGGAGAATTCCAAACAAATGGATAATGAATGGAAACAGTTCCTCTGCTCTCTGCTGAGTCCTGCTGTTCTTTTGTAAAATGATTTGTGGCAAATTTGTTTTGTCACTGAGGCACATTTCCCCCTGTGCGTTTAAGTGGTTTTATTTGCACCTAAAGAAACTCATTTAAAAGAAAATAAAATGTCAAAGTGAAATCCTGCACGCCGTCTCTTTAAGTGATTATCCGAGAAAATAAAAATTTGGAAAATATCCCACGTGGCATATAATATCCCATCATTTGTTGTATAATGTGCACATTCTATGATTCCTAAATTAAAAACATTTTATTTATAAAATTTAAAAATGTAATATTAAAATATTTAGCTTGAATTTTTTTATTCATTTTAAATTGTTATTTGTTTTAGTTATTTTTGGCAGACAAATTATTCTTTAAAAGCTCGTATTGCCGTTTATACCTATTCATTAATATATTAATATTAAATGCATAAATGTTTGTCTTAATCACATTTAACAGAGTATAACAGTGATTTTTGCATTTTAAAAAAATCAAATATTTAAAAATGTAAAGGGAAATTTATTATTAATGAGATGTATTTCCTGAAATATGTACTGGAAATTGAATTGTGGGTAATGCTGCACACACTGAGGATCAGTTCCCCCGGGCAAATATATAAAAAAAACTGAAACGTTATCGTTATAAACTAATTTAAGCAAAAAATTATTGATTAAACTGGTTGACGGTTAGGGGGTTATTTATCAAGCTCCGAATAGCCGAACCTCGAATAATTCGTAGTTTTCGGAGCAAGAAAAAAAAAGGATGAATTTTTCGAGATTTATTAAAGTCCGATGGTCTAAAAACTCAGAATCAGAAACCCCGGCATCGAAAAGCTCTCGAGGTCCTTATAAGTCAATGGGGAAGGTGCCAGTGTCTGCACTGATGTCCGTACCGATTTAGGGGATTCGGAGCAAAAAACTCTGAAAAAATCTTAGTTTTTACGGAAAACTCTTAATAATTCTGAGTTTTCGGGGAAAGCTCAGAGTTTTCGGGGAGTTTTCTCCGGAGTTTTGCCCGACCTTATTTTTTTTCTTCTTAAATAAGGTCCATTCGGGAATTCGGAGTTGGATATTAGAAATACTGAGATAAATTGATAAATAACCCTCTTAATCTCTGGTACAAGCTGTTGTTCTTTTACTTTTTTTTCCCCAAAAAAAAAAAGCGTGCATGCTGGAAGTTAATTTGAAGCTTTAGTTTTCATGTTGACTTAAATTAGGGAGGGAACTGTGACAAAAATATTTAGTTTTACTTTGACCCTCAGGGGTCAGATTTGAACATTTATGCCATCCTTAAATGTTTTACAGCCTGCTAACAATTATGTGCTATATGCATACGCCACATCCTACAGAACTCGTTAAGAGCTGTCTACTTGCCCAATTATATATATATATATATATATATATATATCTATATATATATATTTATTTATTTATTTTTTATTATTTTTAAATCTGTAACCGACTCATAAACAATTTAAAGATCAAAGAAAAAAATCAGAGTTCTCTTAAGTAAATAAATGAACTTTATTTTTAGCTCTCTAGCTTCATACTCATACAGGAACCCATGAAAGCATTTGAAATCAATTATTTCTGAGCAAAGATCATAATTAGAAGAAGCCTAGTGGAGTGTGACTCTGGACTCTGACCTAAGGAAGCTTGAGTTCCAGTTTCCTGCGACCTTCATATTGTCCCTTTATCTCTCGCTCTCTAAGCCATGGGTAGTTGAAAATGAGTGAAATGAAAGTTGTTCATGTTCAAGTTTTCCCCCAAAAAAAACATAATATACAAGATAATAAAATATGAAATTTTTATAAAGCCACTGACCTTTCAAAAAATATTCAACATACAATGAAGGGAGGCTCTTATGTGTTCAGAGCGTTGATTCCAAAAACTGATGCTTGATAAATTTAATTAGGAATTCTAACATTTTTTGTGGGGCACATTTATAAAAAAAAAAATCACTTTGATTTTTCTGCATGATTCTGAACTTGGTTCTATGTATTGACTTCTACGGAATCTCAGCAGGTTTTGGGTGGTGTAAATGTCTTTTTTTTTTCTCTTTGGCAATGTCGTCAAACGAGCGGATCTCTCCCCGATATGCCCACATTGAAGTGGGCGATGCCTAGGGCCCAATGATCAGATCAGAATGGATCCGATACGGGCGGGCGGATCGCGGGACCGCATAGACGCACAGATGCAGCTGTGATGGGATTTTTCAGCCTGCCCGGTCGGATTGTCCCACACATGGGCCAACAAACTGCCAACTCGGTCTGTCACCAGCTTTTATCGGCCCTTGTATGGGGGCCTTAAAGGGATACTGTCATGGGAAAAAAAAGTTTTTTCAAAATGAATCAGTTAATAGTGCTGCTCCAGCAGAATTCTGCACTGAAATCCATTTCTCAAAAGAGCAAACAGATTTTTTTATATTCAATTTTGAAATCTGACATGGGGCTAGACATTTTGTCAATTTCCCAGCTGCCCCTAGTCATGTGACTTGTGCTCTGATAAACTTCAATCACTCTTTACTGCTGTACTGCAAATTGGAGTGATATCACCCCTCCCTTTTCCCCCCAGCAGCCAAACAACAGAACGATGGGAAGGTAACCAGATAACAGCTCCCTAACACAAGATAACAGCTGCCTGGTAGATCTAAGAACAACACTCAATAGTAAAAACCCATGTCCCACTGAGACACATTCAGTTACATTGAGAAGGAAAAACAGCAGCCTGCCAGAAAGCATTTCTCTCCTAAAGTGCAGGCACAAGTCACATGACCAGGGGCAGCTGGGAAATTGACAAAATGTCTAGCCCCATGTCAGATTTCAAAATTGAATGTAAAAAAATCTGTTTGCTCTTTTGAGAAATGGATTTCAGTGCAGAAATCTGCTGGAGTAACACTATTAACTGGTGCGTTTTTAAAAAAACATGTTTTCTGATGACAGGATCCCTTTAAGTGTTTGTGACTGTGATAGGGGCGTAAAGGTGGCCATACATGCTACAATCATAATTATTCCCACGACCATTGGTCATACGAAAGATCTTTCGTTCACTCTGCTATCGTTAAGAGCTGAATCGTCAGATTTGCACGTAAAAACAAAAAAAAATCTTTAGCACTATCTGAAGATTCAGCACTAACGTTACGATGTTCGGCCTGATCGACAAGACGACCGACCAGGTCCGGACTGAGAATTAAAATAGGCCCTGGCATTTCAGGTACACAGAGGCCCAATCAGCCCACATAGAGGCCCAAAGAGCCCCCACCAGTCCTATAAATACTGACTTTCTATGGGACCTTATAGCAGCCCCTCTGGCATTTGCCAGAACCCACAGATTGCCAGTCCGGGCCTGCGACCGACAACCAAGGCTTTTTATCGATATCAGTTGCCTCCAACCACACATGCACAGATTATCGTACGAAAGATCTTTTGTAGGATAAACAATAATAAAATGAGTTTCAAGCAAAGACACGCCAAACCCCCTCCAAATACCTAGCGGGATAAATGATGTAAAAGGAGAACTAATACCTAAATATAGACTGAATGGATTGCCCCCATCAATCATTAACCAACTCAAATAAACCAGGGCAGGCTACAAAGTAGCTGAGCAAAGAGAACATTATGTAAGTAGTGATGTAGAAGCTGCTGCTAGAGGGAGCTGATGTTTTCCTTTGCCGTGGGATCCTGCAGGAGACAATAGCTGTTTATCTCCATCAGTTATCAATGGATAAAGTGAGTGATCAGAGTTTCCTGCTACAGGACACCGTGTAGATTGGGACCCCGTGATAAAGTCACTCAGGTGTCACGGCTCAGGGTGCTTATTCCGTGAACTCACCCCCATGTGACTGGATTAATGCTGTTCTGTCAACAGAGTGCTAAAATGAGGGACCTATTTGGTGACGGACTCCGGGGTGAAAGGTTATGCCATATTTGTAATTGAGATGGATGTGCTGGATCTGAATGGAGCTCGGGTTTACGTAAACGCTACACGCAGAATATGCACTGGCGGAAAAAATAAAGCACTTTATTTAGACATACCAACAGTTTCCCCAAAATACTGGAGAATGAAATAAGGCTGCTAATTATATTCCTAGTGACAGTTTCTAACTATACACAGAGCTCTGTACATGTGCCATATATAGTGAATCTGTGGGACAATATGGCACCTCCTTCCCATATGTATAAATACAAATATACAGAGAAGGAATGTTCTGAGGCACACAATAAGCTATACCCTCATACTGTACTGTCTAAGGGAAACAATATGGCACCTCCTTCCCATATGTATAAATACAAATATACAGAGAAGGAATGTTCTGGGCACACAATAAGCTATACCCTCATACTGTACTGTCTAACGGAAACAATATGGCACCTCCTTCCCATATGTATAAATACAAATATACAGAGAAGGAATGTTCTGAGCACACAATAAGCTATACCCTCATACTGTACTGTCTAAGGGAAACAATATGGCACCTCCTTCCCATATGTATAAATACAAATATACAGAGAAGGAATGTTCTGGGCACACAATAAGCTATACCCTCATACTGTACGGTCTAAGGGAATCAATATGGCACCTCCTTCCCATATGTATAAATACAAATATACAGAGAAGGAATGTTCTGGGCACACAATAAGCTATACCCTCATATTGTACTGTCTAAGGGAAACAATATGGCACCTCCTTCCCATATGTATAAATACAAATATACAGAGATGGAATGTTCTGGGCACACAATAAGCTATACCCTCATACTGTACTGTTTAAGGGAAACAATATGACACCTCCTTCCCAAATGTATAAATACAAATATACAGAGAAGGAATGTTCTGGGCACACAATAAGCTATACCCTCATACTGTACTGTCTAAGGGAAACAATATGGCACCTCCTTCCCATATGTATAAATACAAATATACAGAGAAGGAATGTTCTGGGCACACAATAAGCTATACCCTCACACTGTACTGTTTAAGGGAAACAATATGACAGCTCCCACCTATGTATAAATACATCTCTACCATGAAGGAATGTTCTGTGAGGGTAGTAAGCATTGAGACAGAGAGATATATGCCTGCTTACTAACTAAGGTGTATATTTACTTTTCAGCATACCCCTGGTATATGTTGTGGGTATTTCATATAATTAGCATATTATTATCTATTATTTCAGATAATAGAAGGAAACCATAAGAAAGGAGGAACTTGATATATTCACACATTTTCGATCTATTCGTCTATTAATCCAACCTGATATATACACCTCGGAGGAGCGAAAGAAAGAGAAAAAAAATTGGAGCAGACGTATAATATTGCTGGCTCCAAGAGGTATGTACCTTCCTCCTAAACACAAAAGCCTGTTAACATTTTCTTAATATGCAGTCATGCTGATAAAGGCCCCGCTGCACATTTCTATGTGACAGGAACTTTATTTACAACATCATCTGGTATGAGTTAGCCATGCCGGGGACGTAAACTGTTTTGCATGAGCAATATAGAATTCTTTTGTTTGTCCTGTTTATTCATCCTGTGTTTGAGAATCTGAGATATTTTGGTACTGTTTTTTTTAATTACCTTGTTTTTGAATTAAAATGAATGCATAGCATATAACATATCCCTTTGATTTCTGTTTTATCTGTGCTACTTAGTACAGACTATGAGCAAACTAAGGGGCTGTTCCTGCTGAATTGTGCTTAGTACAGGGAATACCTATGCTGCCATAATTTTATGGTATCTCTCTGTACAGACTATGAGCAAACTTAGGGGCTGTTCCTGCTGAATTGTGCTTAGTACAGGGGAATACCTATGCTGCCATAGTTTTATGGGATCTCTCTGTACAGACTATGAGCAAACTTAGGGGCTGTTCCTGCTGAATTGTGCTTAGTACAGGGAATACCTATGCTGCCATAGGTTTATGGGATCCCTCTGTACGTACTATGAGCAAATTTAGGGGACTGTTCCTGCTGAATTGTGCTTAGTACAGGGGAATACCTATGCTGCCAAAGTTTTATGGTATCTCTCTGTACAGACTATGAGCAAACGTAGGGGCTGTTCCTGCTGAAATGTGCTTAGTACAGGGAATACCTATGCTGCCATAGTTTTATGGGATCTCTCTGTACAGGCTATAAACAAACGTAGGGGGTTGTTCCTGGTGAATTGTGCTAAGTACAAGGGAATACCTATGCTGCCATAGTTTTATGGGATCTCTCTGTACAGACTATGAGCAAACTTAGGGGACTGTTCCTGCTGAATTGTGCTTAGTACAGGGAATACCTATGCTGCCATAGTTTTATGGGATCTCTCTGTACAGGCTATAAACAAACGTAGGGGGTTGTTCCTGGTGAATTGTGCTAAGTACAAGGGAATACCTATGCTGCCATAGTTTTATGGGATCTCTCTGTACAGACTATGAGCAAACTTAGGGGACTGTTCCTGCTGAATTGTGCTTAGTACAGGGAATACCTATGCTGCCATAGTTTTATGGGATCTCTCTGTACAGACTATGAGCAAACTTAGGGGACTGTTCCTGCTGAATTGTGCTTAGTACAGGGAATACCTATGCTGCCATAGTTTTATGGGATCTCTCTGTACAGACTATGAGCAAACTTAGGGGACTGTTCCTGCTGAATTGTGCTTAGTACAGGGAATACCTATGCTGCCATAGTTTTATGGGATCTCTCTGTACAGACTATGAGCAAACTTAGGGGACTGTTCCTGCTGAATTGTGCTTAGTACAGAGGAATACCTATGCTGCCATAGTTTTATGGGATCTCTCTGTACAGGCTATGAGCAAACTTAGGGGACTGTTCCTGCTGAATTGTGCTTAGTACAGGGAATACCTATGCTGCCATAGTTTTATGGGATCTCTCTGTACAGACTATGAGCAAACTTAGGGGACTGTTCCTGCTGAATTGTGCTTAGTACAGGGAATACCTATGCTGCCATAGTTTTATGGGATCTCTCTGTACAGACTATGAGCAAACTTAGGGGACTGTTCCTGCTGAATTGTGCTAAGTACAAGGGAATACCTATGCTGCCATAGTTTTCATTTACCTCTCTGTACAGACTATAAGGATTTTTGGTCAATGGAAAATAATAAAAGTAGAATGTATAATGACCCTTCTTGTGAATTATAAGTTAGACGTTTGTCATAAAGAGACAGACATTTTAAACAAACTGCATACATACATGTAAATACTCCATTTTTTTGTAATCATAATTTCCCCTTTAAGTTGTAACAATAAACATCTGATTTCCACTAATGTTCAACTGATTATATAAACAAGTCATTGGGTGGGATTCTTTAACTGCCAGGGAGGATGGGGCTAGCAGCACCTTTGACACTGCTGATGGAGATATGAGAATAAAAGTGACCCTATTACTAAACACAGCATCTCCCTAAATAGTCGCCCGACCCTCACTTGGCCATTGGCTGATGCTAAATGGATCTATGAATCATAAAGGATGACACGTCCACCTGATCCTGTATATCCTTAATATTCATAGGAATGTTAAGAAATGGATGTTTAATTATAGTATTATTTTTACTATTATATTAAATTATTAGTACTATTGTATTATATCGTTTCTATGAAGGTGTTAAAGGTTCAACTTGCAGTTTCTGTCTTTTTTAAGACTCCATTGTTTCTGACCTTCTGGCTACATCCTTCCATAATTTTTCCACAGATGGGCTCTGCACAGACAGAGGGGAAGGTGAGTGGAACATATAGAGTGAGGAACCACAGATGGACCCTGTCCAGACAGAGGGGACCACAGATGGACCCTGCCCAGACAGAGGAGAAGGTGAGTGGTGCATACAGTGTGAGGAACCACAGATGGAGCCTTCCCAGACAGTGGGTAAAGTGAGTGGTACATACAAAGTGAGGAACCACAGATGGACCCTGCCCAGACAGAGTGGAAGATGAGTGGTGCATACAGTGTGAGGAACCACAGATGGAGCCTTCCCAAACAGAGGAGAAGGTGAGTGGTACATACAGAATGAGGAACCACAGATGGACCCTGCCCAGACAGAGTGGAAAATGAGTGGTACATACAGTAAGAGGAACCACAGATGGAGCCTTTCCAGACAGCGAAGATGGTGAGTGGTACATACAGAGTGAGGAACCACAGATGGACCCTGCCCAGACAGAGTGGAAAATGAGTGGTACATACAGAGTGAGGAACCACAGATGGAGCCTTTCCAGACAGAGAAGATGGTGAGTGGTACATACAGAATGAGGAACCACAGATGGACCCTGTCTAGAGAGAGACAGATGATAACAACATATCTAGTGATGGGAAACTTCCCCATACCAAATGAATTCCATTTGCTTTACATGCGTGTGTGTGTGTATTTTTTTTAATTTCCCTTCAGGTCTCATTATGTAGTTCCAGCCTTTTTATATATTTTTTGAATGTAATAGATACGAGCTTTTGCGAGATGTGTCTCATTACCTGTTAGTATATTGTGCCCTTGATTGGATTCCACACATGTAATTGAATCTACAGATGAAGCCATGCATTTTATGACTGGAGCCAAATTACTAAATCGAATTATATTCCATAACTGTAAGTTTATTGTGGGGAATAATGATATATTCCTATCCTTTACCTCATTCCTACCCATACGGAGAACCTTGTGAGATGAACAAATGGACAAATTCCATCGTTGTTACTTTTACTTCCTGCCAAAGATGTATGATGAGCCAATGCAATCGAGGGGGAGTCCAATGAGTAAATGCATTGTTAGCGGAGGAAGCATCAACTTTCTCCCAAAAAAAAAAATATTTGAATATTTGAAAAATTATGAGAATTATAAAGAAATCCCTCTCTTCCCTACAGTTTTTATTTATCAATATCCTGAGTTAAATGGATAGTCTCAAATGAGTTCTAACTTTATCAAATCCAGCTTCCATTGGCACAGCAGTTTTTCCTCCAAGCATTTTCCCAATCTTACTTCTACTGCAATATTTTCTGGGATTTCACTGGATCACCTGCTAGGGATTTACTAATAACCACTTCCCTCGTTAATTTTCTTATTGATTTTACCTATTTCTCTGCTCTTTCCATAAATCCCATTATGAATTGATTGCCCGCAACTTCATGGTACTTAGAAATGATATATATATATAAAAGAACCATGCAGGAGCACTCCCTTAATGTAAATAAATAGCAACTTGCCCAGGTGCTGGTAAATAGAATGGCATAGTACTGCACTCCAGCATGCCATTACTTATAGATATTTATTGTATATGCTCACGTTAATATAAATACAATGCTTTTGTTTTCTATTCGACTATATTAAGCACAATTCAGCAGGAACAGCCCCCTAAGTTTGCTCATACTCTGTACAGAGAGATCCCATAAAACTATGGCAGTATAGGTATTCCCTGTACTAAGCACAATTCAGCAGGAACAGCCTCTAAGTTTGCTCATAGTCTGTACAGAGAGATCCCATAAAACTATGGCAGCATAGGTATTCCCCTGTACTAAGCACAATTCAGCAGGAACAGTCCCCTAAGTTTGCTCATAGTCTGTACAGAGAGATAACATAAAACTATGGCAGTATAGGTTTTCCCCTGTACTAAGCACAATTCGGCAGGAACAGTCCCTAAGTTTGCTCATGGCTGGTACAGAGAGATCCCATAAAACTATGGCAGCATAGGTATTCCTCTGTACTAAACACAATTCAGCAGATACAGCCCCCTAAGTTTGCTCACAGCCTGTACAGAGAGATACCATAAAACTATGGCAGCATAGGTATTCCCCTGTACTAAGCACAATTCAGCAGGAACAGCCCCTAAGTTTGCTCATAGTCTGTACAAAGAGATCCCATAAAACGATGGCAGCATAAGTATTGCTCTGTACTAAGCACAATTCAGCAGGAACAGCCCCCTAAGTTTGCATATAGTCCGGCTGCACATACCGCACCAGGGCCCGCCCCCCGCTAGTTACCTTACTGCCTGTATTAAGCTCAATTCAGCAGGAACAGCCCCATAAGTTTGTTTCTTCCCATAGTAAAGAAAGCCAGTGGAAAACTCACCTCTCATGCTTAGATATTAAGAGGCAACATCGAATACATTAAAATCATTTTTGTAAGAAGGTTCTATATCGTATGCACAGGACTATATTCAGCAAGTCTTATTCACTGGGGATCCAGCACAGCAACAAAAAGCTGATTAAATCAAGGGCTGCATTAAGCAGAAACGAAGGGAACAAATATGAATATGAGTGAACAATACAGAACGGATAATATGGTTATTCCATAAAAGCCATGCACATTGCTGGAGAATATCTGAAAAGGGGGAAAAAATGATGTTTCCTCTTGACAAATGATATGTTGCCATGGAGGGAGAGTATAAATGGGATAACATGAATGGGTTTCTGTCTCCGTCCCCTCTCTCAATCTCTCTCTCTCTCGGATGGTGTATTTATAAGGAGCTTTGTTGTGGGCAATTAGTACATGCAGGTGCAGGGATGAAGAAAGCCACTTCAGATATTCACCCTCACCGGGCAGATCGGAGCTCCTTTTATATAATAGGCCCTTAAGATGCTGTTTATTCTGCTCATGATTACAGGGCAACCTAATAAATACAAGCACAGGGACTGCACAGAAATATACAGCATTGTGTGTTTGCTTGGGAAGCTTATTTCCATTTCTAGATTAATATGACAAGAGAAATTACGAATCCAAAATAATAGAGCAGTGTTTGGCAAGCGAGAGAGGGGGGGATTAATAGGGTACAGAGAACAGAGGGGGATACAGAGACCTCATAAGCAGAGAAACACCCCTAGGATTGTTTAAAAAGAAAATCTGTTAATTCAACATAAAACTGATACTTCTAACCTGCAGGGAGTCCTCTTTCTGCTCCTCAAAGTGTCAGGGATTACAGTTCCATGTGTTGCACACAATAAGGCAGCCTTTTATTAATAAGGGAAAAACTCTAACTTTTAAAGATTTATTATACCCCAAAGCTGCTAAAAATCCGAATCTGAAAATACTCCAT
The DNA here is from genome assembly GCF_017654675.1 of Xenopus laevis. NCBI lineage: Eukaryota > Metazoa > Chordata > Amphibia > Anura > Pipidae > Xenopus > Xenopus laevis. Next base: position 11,688,853 of record NC_054387.1, on the reverse strand, counting down.
CTCAAACCTGTCGAAGTCATGTAGACGTCAATGGCAGATCCCCTCTGAAGATGTTTTTTGACATTGTGGTTTTCAGACAATAATTCAAAAAAGTCTAGTATCAATCATACGATTCGAATTAACGCACAAATTTGTTGCAATGTTTTTATTTGCATCAATTTCTTCAACAAGAATTATTGATGAATGAGTTCAAATCGTGGATGTGAATTAGGTCGACTTTGTTTTAATGAAAAACTGTGATAAATAATAAATACCCCCTAAGCTATGCTCTCATTCTGTACTGTCTAAGGGAAGCAATATGGCACCTCCTTCCCATATGTATAAATACAAATATACAGAGAAGGAATGTTCTGGGCACACAATAAGCTATACCCTCATACTGTACTGTCTAAGGGAAACAATATGGCATCTCCTTCCATATGTATAAATACAAATATACAGAGAAGGAATGTTCTGGGCACACAATAAGCTATACCCTCATACTGTACTGTCTAAGGGAAACAATATGGCACCTCCTTCCCATATGTATAAATACAAATATACAGAGAAGGAATGTTCTGGGCACACAATAAGCTACACCCTCATACTGTACTGTCTAAGGGAAACAATATGGCACCTCCTTCCCATATGTATAAATACAAATATACAGAGAAGGAATGTTCTGGGCACACAATAAGCTATACCCTCATACTGTACTGTCTAAGGGAAACAATATGGCACCTCCTTCCCATATATATAAATACAAATATACAGAGAAGGAATGTTCTGGGCACACAATAAACTATACCCTCATACTGTACTGTCTAAGGGAAACAATATGGCACTTCCTTCCCATATGTATAAATACAAATATACAGAGAAGGAATGTTCTGGGCACACAATAAGCTATACCCCCATACTGTACTGTCTAAGGGAAACAATATGGCACCTCCTTCCCATATGTATAAATACAAATATACAGAGAAGGGATGTTCTGGGCACACAATAAGCTATACCCTCATACTGTACTGTCTAAGGGAAACAATATGGCACCTCCTTCCCATATATATAAATACAAATATACAGAGAAGGAATGTTCTGGGCACACAATAAACTATACCCTCATACTGTACTGTCTAAGGGAAACAATATGGCACTTCCTTCCCATATGTATAAATACAAATATACAGAGAAGGAATGTTCTGGGCACACAATAAGCTATACCCTCATACTGTACTGTCTAAGGGAAACAATATCCCTATTGTATGTTAAATACAAATATACAGAGAAGGAATGTTCTGGGCAAACCAAATGCCACCCCATCATCATTTGCTATCTAGCTTAGAAGAAAAAATAAATTGTTTGCGGATAAACTTTGTATAATTTTCCATTAATTTGAACAGATGTATCTCAATCTGCATTTTACAAGTGTTTTAACCACTATAATAGCGTTGCGGCCATATGACACCTAACGCAGGTGTGCTCTGATTTTTATCTCTCTCTCTATCTCTCTGCAAAAGCAATGGAAACCCACACAGGCGACAGTTAAGATCTGATCTTAGCTATCGAAAAATAACGTTGTTACAATGCTACTGTTTCCACATTAATAAGCAACATTGGTGAGCTCATTTCCTCTTATCTGCTGCAATCTCTTCAGATGCTTATGACCTGATTTTCTTTTGTCTGCCTCAAAACCATTAATGAATAGAAACGTCTAATTTCATTTCACTTGCTACTTTTGCATGTAGGGTATCAGCAGGGGGTGCAGTTTTTTTCCTCTGTTAACTACTGGACAGATTCCTAGAGTTTTCTGGTCTTCGGAATCCTTGACAATAGCCTGGTGCCTCTATATTTTAACAAAACCCCTTGGTGACTTTCCTCATAATACATGAGTGATACTCAGAGTTCCCTGTATAACTCAGCCTGCAGCCTTGTGTCTTTATATGGTCACAGAACAACCCCTCAGTGACTTCTAATATCCTTATCATTTACAGTAGGGGGTACATTATCCCTTATAATACATGAGTGATACTCAGAGTTCCCTGTATAACTCAGCCTGCAGCCTTGTGCCTTTATATGGTCACAGAACCCCTCAGTGACTTCTAATATCCTTATCATTTACAATAGGGGGTTCATTATCCCTTATAATACATGAGTGATACTCAGAGTTCCCTGTATAACTCAGCCTGCAGCCTTGTGCCTTTATATGGCCACAGAGCCCCTCAGTGACTTCTAATATCCTTATCATTTACAGTAGGGGGTACATTATCCCTTATAATACATGAGTGATACTCAGAGTTCCCTGTATAACTAAGCCTGCAGCCTTGTGCCTTTATATGGTTACAGAACCCCTCAGTGACTTCTAATATCCTTATCATTTACAATAGGGGGTTCATTATCCCTTATAATACATGAGTGATACTCAGAGTCCCCTGTATAACTCAGCCTGCAGCCTTGTGCCTTTATATGGTTACAGAACCCCTCAGTGACTTCTAATATCCTTATCATTTACAATAGGGGGTTCATTATCCCTTATAATACATGAGTGATACTCAGAGTCCCCTGTATAACTCAGCCTGCAGCCTTGTGCCTTTATATGGCCACAGAACAACCCCTCAGTGACTTCTAATATCCTTATCATTTACAGTAGGGGGTACATTATCCCTTATAATACATGAGTGATACTCAGAGTTCCCTGTATAACTCAGCCTGCAGCCTTGTGTCTTTCTATGGTCACAGAACCCCTCAGTGACTGCTTATATTTATATTATTCACATTATTTGCTATATAATTAATTCTGTCCCATGTTCTACCTTTTTCTGAACATTCTTCCACTGTGCCTTATTTCTCAGGAGAGAGCAGAAGATTAGCTCCATTACAGAAGATGTCCTTTAAGGGATCCGGTTTTTTTGACGAGGTTTCAGCTAATTTCTGCTAAGGTCAGAATCATATAAATGCCTCCTTACCATGCTTCACTCCAAACCCTATAATGGTTTTTATAGTGGAAAATGATGGATTGCTTGTTGAGCTCTTATCAATAGCTTCAGGAAGCAGCATTAGCAAGTTTTAGATAACACGGCCCATCCAGATGTCCATTTCAAAGGAGAGAGGAACTGCTTATTAACAGTCACTTCTCATGTACATTATACTCGGCAGGCTTCAAAAGGAAAAAGGCAGGTCTTTAAGAATCTCCAAAACTGTTAGGGTCTCTGACACCCACCATACACAATCTACAAGCAGGGCCAATAACATTTCCTTTAAGCTTTTAAATAGGATGAGAAGACAAAGTTCAAGCTCTCACTTTTCCTTAATTGTGTTTTGAGTTATTTGGCCCCAGATGCAATTAAAAGAAAATAAAAAGGGCAAAAAGAATGAAAGGAAGATCTGCTTGTTTATAACCTGTTTGTCTTTGTGCAAAAAAGTGTCGGTGGGGATTTTGAGTTGGATTTAGCCAGGACATGGTTAGATACACAACATGGTACGACCTAGAAACACTAAGGGGCACATTTACTATGGGTCGAATATCGAGGGTTAATTAACCCTCGATATTCGACCATCGAAGTTAAATCCTTCGACTTCAAATATCGAAGTCGACGGATTTACCATAATTCGTTCGATCGAACGATCGAAGGAAAAATCATTCGATCGAACGATTGAATCCTTCGAAATCGAACGAATCGAAGGATTTTAATTCTTCGATCGATCGAACAATTTTCCTTCGTTCACAAATTGCTAGGAAAGCCTATGGGGACCTTCCCTAACATTGGTGCTCGGTGGGTTTTAGGTGGCGAAGTAGGTGGTCGAAGTTTTTTTTATATCGAATGGTCGAATAGTCGAAAGATTTTTAGTTCGAATTGTTCGATTCAAAGTCGAAGTCGTAGTCGAAAGGCGCAGTAGCCAATTCGATGGTCGAAGTAGCCAAAAAAAACAACCTTTTTTTCCTTCTAATCCTTCACTCGAGCTAAGTAAATGAGCTTCCAATAGAACACCCATTGGACGTGGAATCGTACCAATATCTCATTATGTTACAGCAGGAACGACATCAACCAGATAACGCACCCCCCAGGAGTCATCAAATTAACAGATTATTGGCTTCTTGTCAATTATAATTTCTCATAAGGTCTTTAAAAGGATTTCAGAAGAGCTGAAAGTTAGAAATATAATTAAAATGTTATTGTATATTGTTGTTATAATTACATGGATCTTTCACTTCTTTTCTTTCTGAAAAGATTTGTATTTTTAAATACAAGTTTGAAAAACAAAATACAGATCGGTATCTGTCTAATCCCTTAATCACTATCACTTTAAGCGCAGAGACACACGCTTCTATATGGGGAGATTAGTTGTCCAGCGCCAAATCGCTTCTTCGAGAGAGACTTATCTCCCCGAACTGCCTTCCCACCGGCTAGAATGTAAAACGCAGATGGAATGGCACTTAGATTGCTTCGGCTTTCCATAGTCGCCCGAGGTTTCCTTGTGAGGCAATTTTGGGCAACTTCGGAAAATGAAGCGTTCGGAGTACTATCTCGAAAGGCACATAATTTGCCAAACACATTGAAGTTAATGGGCATCAAAATTATTTTGGCACGCGACAATTTTGACACGATCGACAATTTTTATACATGCGACTCTTTTGTCCAAATGCATTAAAGTCAATGGGTGTCCGAAAAATTTTGACGCGTGACAATTTTTTATGCTGGTGACAATTTTTACATGCGCGACTGTTTTGTCCGAATGCATTAAAGTTAATGGTCATCCGAATAATTTTGGCTATGACAATTTTGAAGAGCGACAATTTTTTTGTCTCAGTGAAAAACATTCTAGAAATTTGCCGCGAATCCATGCCTGCCGAATAAATTCGCCCATCGCTAGTGGTCCCTTTAACCTCACAGTTGGGCACCTGACAGTTTCAGGAATCCAGAGGTCGAATGCATCCTTCAAACTGTTTAAAATCATACACTATCAAAAATATCTTCCAATGATTCTAGTGCAGGATTGATCATTAGTGATGGGCGAATTTGCGAAACGGCGCCGGCGTCTCGTTTTTGACGCCGGCACCCGTTTTTGATGCTGGCGCCCGTTTTTTCAACGCCGGCGCCCGTGTTTGACGCCGGCGAATTTTTACCGCAAATTTTCACGGGCGTTTCACGAATTTATTCGCTCGGCGCGAATCGCGCAAATTCGCTGCGAATTCGCGCCTGGCGAATAAATTCGCCCATCACTATTGATCATCCTTTAGTCTCAATTTATGAAATCGGTTTCCTTTAACCAAAAAAACTTGATTCTAAGGACTACAAGAGAGGCCAGTACTTTTTAATAACTAGTGCTTGGCTAGAGAAAGGCAATACGTCATCAATATATCTGTGTAACTGCGTCCACATCACAATGAATGGCACCACTACAAAATTCTGAAATTCTAATTATCCTCTGCCCCTACTCTCAACTGACATTGATCCGTCTTATGGCTTTTTTTTCGCATGTCCTGAGGATTTAGGTCTCATTTTCATATTTCGGATTCTTTTTGGGGAAAAATATTAAAAAAAGTGCATTATTGATTAGATTATTGATTAGAAAAGTAATGTATTGAATACACAGGGTCTCATTTATCAATCCCAATAGTGCAAAACTTAAATTTGATCAAATGTGTTATAATATCGGCATGTGGGAAACCCTTTATGTAACATTTACTTTTAGCCATTGGTTAAATTTGCCCCCCCAGTCCGACGCTGTACAGGGCTGCAGAATATGTTAACACTTTATATATATATATATATATATATATATATATATATATATATATATATATATATATATATATATATATATATATAGGTTAATAATAATGAAATTGTCCAAAGAAAAGGGAAAACATTTAGAATAAATAATGGAAAATCTTTCCTCCATCTATAAAATTCTCATGTATTTTTGTATTGTTACTAAAGGAATAAAATGATGTATTATCCCTGTAATGCCCAGTAAAAGTGAGTTTCTCCACTGTATTTTGCTATTCTTATTGTACTGTCAGCTTTTAAATGCCTATTTACAGCTGCAGATCAGCATGTTTCTGCTTTTCTTTCCAGGGTGGGGAAAGGCACCGTTCATCATTCCCCTCTCCAATTTCATATCCACAATAATTGAACTCCTGTATTTTTTACGTCTGGTTCAGGCAATCTCGCAATTTCAATTAGAAATTTCATTATGTTTCTTGGGGGGAAAAAAAGAAAAAGAAAAAAGCCGCCTTGTCCCCACAGCTTATGTGATTTTAAGGAGAGAGAAAAAAAAAGCCATGAAGAGCCAGCGTTTTGTGACAGTTACAAAAGGATCCTGTTTTCATAATACATTAAGGCTTTTCAATTACATCTTGATGCTTTCACGAGACATAATCAATGAGCGGGAGCTCCGGGCACACAAAGGGAGGTAATATATTGGATGTCACTATTGACAAAAATAAAAATGAAGTTAAAAAAAAAAAAATACAATAAAATAGAATTGGAGGAAAGAGAAGGAGAGATTACAGGGGTTCAGTATATAACAACTTGGGATATGACAGTAGATGATTGTCGTTGTGACCACCTATTAAGACTTATAGCCTGTTTTGTGAGCCTTTGCTGGGTCATGGGCTTGGGTGGCTCGGGGAGCAGCCGAAAACCGACCCTACGATCCATTCTCCCCTTCTGATCAGTCCCATTATCTCTTCCTTTACTGTATTATTATTTTATAATCTCCTATCTGCTCATGTATTCATCTCTTTTAACTTCTCCCTCTTTCAAACAGGTATGGGATCCATTATCCGGAAAACCGTTATCCAGAAAGCTCTGAATTATGAAAGGCCATCTCGCATAGTCTCCATTTTATCCAAACAATCCAAAATGTTTAAAACTATTTCCTTTTTCTGTGTAATAATAAAACAGTCGCTTGTACATGATCCCAACTAAGATATAATTAATCCTTATTGGAATCAAAACCAGCCTATCGGGTTTATTTAAAGTTTACATTATTTTCTAGTAGATTTAAGGTATGAAAATCCAAATTATGGAAACCACAGGTCCCGGGCATTCTGGATAACATGTCCCTTACCTGTACTTCTTTTGTATTTCTTACTTTCTCTTTTTCTATTCTTCCCAATCCTTAATTTTTTCTCCTGTCTAACAAATCTGATCCCCTCTATACCCCCTTACACTTGTCATTTTCTGTCCTTCATTCTCTTTTTTAGTTTCTACCCTTTTTTGTTTTCTATTAATCTCCCAATGAACACAGCAATTAAAAGGGGGTTATAGAGGGCTGGCACTTTACAAGGTCCTACAATTCTTGTGGCCAATAATGTAAGCAATATTTACCTTTTTGCTGTTAATTGATGGGGACCAGAGACTCATAGATTAAAAATCATCTATCTATCTATCTATCTATCTATCTATCTATCTATCTATCATCTATCTATCATCCATCTATCTATCTATCATCTATCTATCATCCATCCATCTATCTATCTATCTATCTATGATCTATCTATCTTTGATCTAGCTATCTATCTATCTATCTATCTATCATCTATCTATCTATCTATTTATCTATCTATCTATCATCGATCTATCTATCTATCTATCTATCTATCTATCTATCATCTATCTATCTATCTATCTATCTATCTATCTGCCTGTCTATTCATCCTATAATCCCTTGGAAATATTGCTTTGATCCGTTCTATGTCTATTTTTATTACTTTAGAAACACAGTCTCTGGTCAGTAAATATGTTTTTTTTGCAGCCTCACATATGGGATTATCTTTTCTAATAAGTGGAATATTAATTCCTATTCAACTACTATACCTGGGCAAAGGGTCTCATACAGTTTGAGAGACTTTATGAGGACCAGGATTAGACATCTGGAGCCTGGAGTTTATTCCATATATGGCAGCTTATAGCCTTTCCTTCTTTATTGTTTTACAGATTTCTTTTTACTCTTTACCCCCTCCCGGACAAATAAAAAAAAGGCACATGATGAGAATATTGTCAGTGAAATCATTCCTTAAAGCTCCCGCAGTGATGTCATGGAAAACCCATTTAATTGTCTAATTGTTTATGTAGTTCCAGAAGATATTTTTATGGTGCTATGAAGTGCTCAAGAGGGACACAGATGGAATTTGTATTCTTTTTTTTATAGTTCCACTGCTTTACATTTTTGACCACAGAGATGAGCGATTGCATGTTTGGCGAAATCAGAGACTTATGTCTTTAATGTAAATGAATCATCGAAAATTACATGTATTACATTTATTAGAAACAGATCTCTCTTAACTCATCCCTTCCACTCTCAACCCATCACCTGGAGGGATGGAGCTCACTTGCAGAGCTTGCTGGTTTCATCCCACCGTTATATCTGCTCTTCACCACCATGAAAATGTTCCTCCATCCCTGTACCAGGAAATTAGAAAACACATTTATGGTCCCAAACTCTAGCCCACCCTAGTTCTAGTATATTGGTCTGGCTGACATTACAGGAGAGAAGGGTTGTCTAATAAGAGAGAATGTAACGTCCATAGGAGTCACTCGTTGGAGTTCTCTTTAGGGAGGTGCCAGCTATAAATCTGACCCGCCCCTGCTTTTTTAGGGGTCAATACAAAAGCAAAAGAAGAACATGGGCTTTTTAGCCTTAAATACACCTTTTTCTTCTTGTATACAATGCCCTGTTTATGGACCATTTCAAATTCTTCTATATTTTTCTGGAAATATGCTGGCCAAAAAAGATTCCCTTTATCTATGCCTTCCTCACTTTCATTCCACAGTAAGGGGCAGACTTATCAAAGGTCAAGGTGAATAAAAAAAATTCGAATTTCGAGCTATTTTTTGTGTACTTTTGTGTAAATTTATCATGTACTGTCTCTTTAAGGGGCAGATTTATCAAAGGTCGAGGTGAGTTTTCGATTGAAAAAAAATTTAATTTTGAGCTATTTTTTGTGTACTTCGACTAGGGAATAGTCCAAATTTGATCGAATTTGAAAAAAATTTTAATATCGAAATTTATCATGAACTAGCCATGTCATGTTTTTGCCTATGGGGGACCTCCTAGAACCTATTTGGAGTCAATTGGTGGACTTTGAGAAATCGAAGTTCTTTTTGAGAAAAACTTTGAAACAAATTCGATCAAATGCAGTATTCCTTCAATTCGTACGATTCGAATTTGACCGAATACGGACCTATTCAATCAAAAACTGACCCATTCGACCAAAAAAAACTTTGACATCATTTCGGTTGGTGTTTTTGAATTGAGCACAAAACACGCAAGGCACTAGAAATGTTGTTCCAAAAAAGTTTTTGCTTGTTCCCCAATTTTTGGTTGATACATACAGATTGGTGCACCTGGACCATGCTTTATACGTGGTGAGTTTTTGTTTATACTCATTATAATAGTGTGGTTTACATTAGAATGACTTTTTTTGCTCTTTATAAGATATCACATTAGATACAAATATATTTATACAGGTATGGGACCTGGGTTTTTCCGGATAATGGATCTTTCCGTAATTTGGTTCTTCATATCTTAGGTTTACTAAAAAATCATGTAAACATTAATGGGCCGATTCACCAAGGGTCGAATATCAAGGGTTAATTAACCCTCGATATTCGACTGGGAATTAAAATCCTTCGACTTCGAATATCGAAGTCGAAGGATTTAGCGCAGATAGTACGATTGAACAATCGCAGGATTATTCCTTCGATCGAACGATTAAATCCTTCGAATCGTTCGATTCAAAGGATTTTAATCCAATGATCGAAGGAATATCCTTCGATCAGAAAAATTTAGGAAAGCCTATGGGGACCTTCCCCATAGGCTAACATTGAGTTTGGTAGGTTTTAGATGGCGAACTAGGGGGTCGAAGTTTTTTTTAAAGAGACAGTACTTCGATTATCGAATGGTGGAATAGTCGAACGATTTTTAGTTCGAATCCTTCGATTCAAAGTCGTAGTCGAAGGTCGAAGTAGCCCATTCGATGGTCGAAGTAGCCCAAAAAACACTTCGAAATTTGAAGTTTTTTTACTTCGAATCCTTCACTCGAAGTTAGTGAATCAGCCCCTAAATAAACCCAACAGGCTGGTTCTTCCTCTAATAAGGATTAATTATATTTTAGCTGGGATCAAGTTCAAGCTACTGTTTTATTATTACAGAGAAAAAGGAAATCCTTTTAAACATTTTGGGTTATTTGGATAAAATGGAGACTATGCGAGATGGCCTTTCCATAGATAATTCAGAGCTGTCTGGATAACGATTTTCCAGATAATGGATCCCATACCTGTATGAAACAGGGAGAAGTTAAAAGAGATGAAGAGAGAAGACATGAGCAGATAGGAGATTATGAAATAATAACACTGTAAAGGAAGAGATAATGGGACTGATCAGAAGAGGAACCCAACAGTTTTTTTCTCCAAAATAATGACCAAAAGAATTATTAAAAATTCAAACCATTTATTGGGACATGCGGGTGAAGGCCTCACACGTTTTGTGCCTGTTGGGGGACCAAAAGTATAATTAAAAATTCAAACCATTTATTGGGACATACAGGTGAAGGCCTGACGCATTTCGTGTCTGTCGGGGCACTTACTCATATGTACAGGCACGAAACGCGTCAGGCCTTCACCTGTATGTCCCAATAAATTGTTTGAATTTTTAATTATACTTTGGTCATTATTTTGGAGAAAAAAATCTAAATTTTATGTTTCCTGTTACATGATTTTGCTAGTTTGATTAATTATATCTTAGTTGGGATCAAGTACAAGCTACTGTTTTATTATTACAGAGAAACAGGAAATCATTTTTAAACATTTGGATTATTTGGATAAAATGGAGTCTATGGGAGACGGCCTTCCCATAATTCGAAACTTTCTGGATAACAGGCTTCCAGATAATGGATCCCATAACTGTATTTACATTTTTATGTCTTCTCCTGTAGAAATGGGTTTCACTGCTTACTACACAAAACAAAATCTTTTGTTTTTTCCATTATGTAATTTTACATGATTTTCAGACACTGGTAAAACGCGTTTTATTTTGATGATATCCCATATAAGCAGAACATTTTATTGGATATGTAATTTAAAGGTCACATTATATGATTCTTTTCTTTTTTTTCCTGAATGCTCTCAAGCTACCGAGCAGTTAATCCTTCGCACGCGATTTGCGACTCCCCAAAGTAGCCAGCGAACGGCTTCATCCCAGTTCCAAGAAAATAATAGCAATAATCGTATTTGTGCCGTAATTCTCACACTGTAAATATTTCCTGAAGGCCATAAACGCCGAAGTCATTTACCGATGCACTGAAATATTTTATAACTCAAGTAGGAGAAGCTGTAATGGGCTGAGTTGTTAATATAAACACAAGGCTCGATGGTCAGAGGAGAAATTTCCTGCCCCAAAACAATAACAATAAATGGACAAACATAGCGGCTAGTAGTATTCCCAGGCTGTTAAGTTTGGAGAATGGGCTACCAATTGTGTTTGTTTTTATTCCGAGCCAGAGGCAGAGTAATGACCTTTGAAGGGGCAGTTTTACTGGGGTAATTGTGCCGCAGATTGAATGTGCAAATTGAATATAATAAAATAAAGAGGAGGAGGGGGCATTACATATGGCTGACACTTTTATAAATAAGCAGTTAGGACCCCCGCTCTGTTTGTTATACAAGTTATTTCCTCTACAGACCTGCCCCCCCCAACCAAATAATCTCTTTGTATTGACAGATGTCATTTGTTCATTTACGACCTGATCATAAAAAAACCTTCAGTTTCAGTGACTCCGAGCACCAAATGGGGATTTTTGGGTTATAATCGCGTGACCCTTTTCCACAGTTTGCTGGATGTGAATCGTTCTTAAAGTAACAGCAGCACTCAAATGCAGATATTTGGTATATAAGGTTAAATAGAATCTTTGAATATCAAATTTAAGTTTGGTGAAAAATTTGAGGTTTGCTGACTATTTCAGTTGCAATTCTGTTTTCACTGGCAGGTAGGAATGTAATATATTTAAATATTTATTTAAACTTTCTCCTAGCCCTCCAGGGTCGAACTGGGCCCAGGTCCGGATATGTGGAAAGGCCACCAAGGCTGGGCCTAGGGCGGCAGGATTTTAGGTGGGCGGCATGCTGCCCAACCACACCCACATTGGTTCAAAAACACAGGTGATGCGCTGGAGATACAATAATTTTTTAAATTACCCAAGTGCCAATTCCCATTGCTCTGGTACAGATGATGAAAATAGGCACGAAAATATGCACAAATAAAATCCGTCCCTGACTGGACTGGTGGGACACTGGTAATAAACCCAGTGGGCCCTGGCACTTGTGGGCCCTGCTGACCCAGATCCACACCCTGCCAGAGACCATAACCGCTGCTCACTGACCCTAATCACCCATGAACCACTGACCATATTTGTGTTCGCAAGTCCTACCCACAACCAGGACCGCCATTAGAAATCACGGGGCCCCGTACAACTACATTTTGGTGGTCAGGGCCCCCCAAACAAGTTTAAAAAAATAATTGGTGACCAGGGCCCTTCTATGGGGTATATTTATCAAAGAGTGAAGTTAATAGTGAAGTTCCGCCACTAGAGTGAAATTCCACCATTCTCCATTCATTTCTATGGGATTTTTATAGGCGTATTTATCAAAGGGTGAACTTTCACTTCACCCATTGATAAATACGCCTTTCAAAATCCCATAGAAATGAATTGAGAGCTGCGGTATTTCACTCTAGTGGCGGAACTTCACTCTTTGATAAATTTACCCATATAAGTTAAAAAAAAAAAACATTGGCACCAGGGCCCCCCTTACAAGTTAAAAAAAATTGGAGCCCCAAAGAATATTTTTTAAAAAAACATTGGCGGCAGAGGCCTATAGAATATTAAAATAATACATAGCTGGCCAGGGAAATAAAAAAAAAACACAAATTGGTGTTTAAAGGAATTGACATCATGGCTTCAGGACTTCAACTTCACCTCCTTTCATGACTTTGGGTCTTTTGCAGCTGCAGGACTTCAATTTCGGCTGTTTACGTGACTTCGGGTCTTTTCGCCGCTTCGGGAGTTTGGTTTCGGCTGTTTTCATGACTTCGGGTCTTTTTTCCGCTTCGGGACTTCGGCTGTTGGTCACTTCCATATTTTGGCTGTTCGGGACTTCAGAAATGGCCGCAGGCTTTGACGCTGCTCTTTCGAAAGTGCAAAAACACACAAAATATCCACTTTTCTGCCCAAACCCCTAAGCAACCAATGAAATATTTCAGTTGGCCATATAGGCTACTCACTATGGGTTACTAGAGCTGTGCATTATGTGTCCCTATAATACAGTGGGGGTGCTTTGCTAACTGCGCCACTCCATTTAGCCACAACAACCAATCAGACCATAGCTTTCATTTTCTAACAGCACATGATCCAAACTAATTGCTGATTGGTTGCTATGTCATGCTATTAAATTAGCTCAAAGCACAAAAAAAGGAAATGTAGTCTCCTATTATTGGTACTATTTTTGTCTCTATGTTGTTCTTATTATACAGTATACCTGATTATTACATTTCAACTGGGAGAGCCAATCGGTATAATGTATTACTGAGACCCGTGAGGCCACATTGTAGCAGGAAGCAATTAGTTGCATGGTTTGCAGTAGTGATGTGCGGGTTGACAAATTGTCGACCCTAACCCGCTGCTGTGAACTCGCATCCGACCCTGCCTGCCAGTCTGCTTCTCTTTTTAAATCCGAGCCCTATAAATAGACGCCGATAGTAACGGTACATACTTGGGTTGGGGAAAGGGTGGCAGGAAGAGCTTGGTCCAAACCCACCTACAGCCTGAATTCTTTGTGTGTCTGTTGGCCCGAACCTGACCGACCCGTGTATACAGTATATATATAGTGATTTTGGCAATTATGAATATATTTGAATATATCTGTTTTTAATGATGTTGATGTCACTTGATGGATCTATGGGATTATGGGTATATAAACGTGTCTGAGGTTAAACATGGTTGAGAAAGGTCCCTGTGTGGACTGAAACATCACGTCGGCTTGCCTGTAATTTTACAATACAACTTTGAGCATTTTACAAGCTATCTCTGTGTTGCTGGTCATCCTTTTGCTATATATATATATATATATATATATATATATATATATATATATATATATATATATATATATATATATATATATATATATATATATATATATATATATATATATATATATAAAGATATAGTTAAGAGCACTCACGGGTGTTGTGAAAAAAGGCTTTTATTGGAGTATTACAATCTACCCCACATCAACGCGTTTCAGTTCTCTATGAACCATCGTCAAATTGACTATATATATATATATATAATGAAACAAGAAATGACCAGCAACACCGAGTTCTGTGATGAAAAAAATCAAAATGTATTCAAGTTACATGTAAAGCCGACGTGACGTTTCGGTCCACTCAGGGACCTTGCACCCGAGGTAAGCTGTAAAGGCGGTGTGCTGCCCATTTGGAATTATTACATATATATATATATATATATATATATATATATATATATATATATATATATATATATATATATATATATATATATATATAGATATATATATATATATATATATATATACATATATATATATATATATATATATTTATATTGCACTTTGTTGTACATATGTAATGCACTTTCCTGTTTGCCTATAACTCAGTAATAAAAACCACTTATACATGTATTTTTAAAATGCTCTCTTAAAGTGCATGGCATGTACTTCATCGCATTATTATCGTCATTTATTTACACGAGTGCTGCAATACAGTGGCTGGGAGAAAGCAAATATATTGAAAGAGGCTCAGCTTCAAATTGATCTGGTCACACACTTAGGGGCACATTTATATTGCGATGTCAGTGCCGTGATACATTATGTGAAATGCCACGTATTACTTTTAATCACTGGACCACAGGTCAAACAATTGGATAAAACCAGTTTTCCTTCAATTAATCAGATCTACTTGTAGTGTCAGACTGGGCTGGTGGGAAAGACTCAGTATGCCCCAGCCTTTATGGGCTCCGACAACCCCCCAGAACCGACTACCCTGCCTGGACCAAGTATTTCTCCCTCCCGTCCAGACTGTCAAGAGGTAAAGGGTAAGGGGCAGTAGAACACACACTTGCGGGGGGGGGGAGGAGGACACAGGGATGAGGGCCCTTGGCTTGAGCCAGGAGGTAGGGTTGCCACCTGGCCGGTAAACATTATGGTTGATCCCAATGTTATTAATAGGGAAAAAATATAAATATATAGGAATGCTGGTATTTTTTTCCAGAAAAGGTGGCAACCCTACCAGGAAGTCCTGCAGCAGGTTGGGTTACCTGCATATAAGCGGGTAACCTGCAGATTGCGGGTAGAAATTTTTGGTGCGGGCATAGACGTGGGTTGGCGGTTCTGCGGGTTGGGTTGCAGGTCTTCTGAATAGAGAGTTTTACTCCTTTACGGATGTTTTAAAAACATTTTTTTCTGACCATGCCTACTTCTAATGATGTCACTTCCAGTTTACAATGAGAGCACTTCCTGTTTCTTGATGGTCAACGGGTCACGAATCATATTTGCAGGTAAGGCACTTGAGGGTCGGGTAGTGGGTCCAAGTGGGTAAGAATGTGGGTTGCAGGCAGGGTTGCCACCTTTTATGGTTAACATTCGGATCAACCATCATTTTTACCGACCAGGCCAGTAAAACATCAGGCAGGTGGCAACCCTAGTTGCAGGTCCGGGTTGGGTTTAGGTTTCAAAAATTGGTTCCGCTCAGGACTCTACAAGGAGGGCCCTTGAAGGTACAGCCCCAGAAGCCACAGTCCGACCCTGTCTGCTTGTGTATTATTAGCTTTACCAGCTTGGTCCAATGAAAAAGGGAGTGCGGTTTTACGTAACATGGCCAGGTCAGGTTAATACTGGTATTACTAGTTCAATTGAGCAGAAACAGCCCTTTACATTTTCTTATAGCCTGTACAGAGAGAGCTCTATGATTTTAAATAATATTCAATAAAGTGCTGATTTTAGTCCCACGAGTGCTCCGTGTTTAAGCAATGCAACTGTACAGATATACCTGTATGCTAGCTTAGCATTCTATTACATGAGTGCATAACAAAACCTGCAGCTGTGCATGCTTTTACACTTCACTTCCATATTCTTATCTATAGCTCAATACATTATTCTTGTATCTGCTATAGTTCTAATGTTGTTTCCTTATTAACAGCATCAGCCATCGGCAAAACCCATTCTTCATTACCTGCTTACAGATATGACAGCAAGTCAATACTCACAGCTATCAAGTGTGAAAAGGCTGATTAAAAGCTTTTAACTGGGGTGAAAGGTCCTTCATAATTTATATATATTTTTCCTTTATGTGATTAAGGTGTTAAAAGAGCTGAACATTCTTCATGCAACACATTTATGGAGCAGTCGTTGCAAAAAATAACCGTGGCCAGGTATTGGCTTTTTGACAGTTTGCTGGTTCCACCCATTGGCCAAACCAGAAGAGAGCATGCATTTTGGCCAACCACTAGTGCGAATCTTTCCCATTTCACTTCGCCAAAAACAAAGAAAACTTTGCGAAACGCATTGAAGTCAATGGGCGTCAAAATTATTTTCATGTGCGCCAATGTTTACACGATCTACTTTTTTGTCGCAGAATTTTTGCAGCAGTTTCGCAAAACAATTCGCAGGTGGCGAATCCATGCCTGGCGAATAAATTCGCCCATCACTACCAGCCACAGCCAAAGTACATAGTCAAAATTCAACTGAATTTACCCAAAACTATGAGTAAAGGTGGCCATACACGGGCCGATTAAAGCTGCCGACAGACTGAGTCGGCAGCTTATTGGCCCATGTATGGGGGCCCCCAACGGGCTTCCCCAATCGAGATCTGGCCGAAAGTCGGGCAGATCTCGATTGGATGGGACTAAAAATCCCGTCGGATCGAGGCCGCATCTGTTCGCTGATACGGTCCCGCGATCCAACCGCCCGTTCCCGTTCGCTAGGATCCGATCGTTGGGCCCTAGGACCCACAATGGGATCAGCCCGATATTGCCAACTTCAAGGTGGGCATATCGGGGAGAGATCTGCTCGTTTGGCGAAATCGCCAAACGAGAGGATCTCTCCGTGTATGGCCACCTTTAGTGCCATTCTCACAACCACACAAACCAATAGGATTGTGATCTGAACCTAGGAACTGTGGGATATGGTATGTCAATTATCTATTTAATGTATGCAACCACCCATAATTCCAAGGAAAGGAGTTATTGAATTTCTTTTTTTTTTTTTTCTTTGTTTGTATTTTATGTGTTATTTTATACGGGGGAGGATGTTTATAAGTCAGTACCACCAAGTTCCTGAAGATTTAGCATGACGACACCATTCCAGACACGTTATGTGAAATGTCTCTCCATGTGTAATAAACATAAGGGTGAATCTTCTTTATAGGCAGCTGTTAAAACAGATCGGGTTAATTTGTGGAACCACATCTATATAATAAGGCTGGGCTGATGTGGAACAAACAATATATACTATACCACACGCATATGAAGCCTGCTTGGGTTAGGCACTGCTTCTGTGAAGGTCGCTACTGTGGTTTCTCTAATACAAGGAAATAGCCAGCTACAGAGTTTTTCTTTACATATAAGATAAGATATGATGTAATAACATGGTCAGATAATGTCTTACATTTAGTTACCAAACAAGTCCCTTAGGTGCACAGGTGGGTCTGTCTATAGAGCAGTGGTTTTCAGATTCATTTGTTTAAACTAAACCCTAAGAATGTTGCTAAAAATGTCATATTTTATATAGTGAACTTATTGCACGAGGCTAAAGTTTCAGCTTGTCAATAGCAGCAATGATCCAGGACTTCAAACTTGTCACAGGGGGTCACCATCTTGGAAAGTGTCTGTGACACTCACATGCTCAGTGGGCTCTGATTGGCTGTTGAGAAGCTAAGCTTAGGGCTCGTCACTAATTATCCAGCAGAAAATGAGCTTCCCCTGTAATATAAGCTGATGCTACAGGTTTGCTGATTATTAAAGTCTGATGCTAATTGCACTGGTTTCTGTGCTGCCATATTGTAATTATCTGTATTAATTACTAATCAGCCTAATATTGTGACATATCTATTCTATGTGTACTGTATATTGTGAGTGGGTCCCTAAGCTCAGTAAGTGACAACAGCACAGAGCATGTGCAGTGAATCAGCAGGAAAGAAGATGGGGAGCTAATGGGGCATCTTTGGAGACACAGATCTTTACTGAGAAAGGGCTGTGGTTGCCTTGGGCTATTACATAAACCCAAAACATAATGTCCAACATGTCTAGCTATTTCTTTAGTTAAGCTTTAGTTCTCCTTTAAATTCTCCCCCTTGAAGCCCTCATTTGCTTATAACAACGTAATAACATTAACCAGAATTGATGCACAGCTACAGTTGCATATTGTTAGGCAAATAGTGGGGAGGGCTTGGCTTGCAAGAGCTTACAGTCTAATAGGAAGTGTGATATACAGTCAGGGTGACAAGTATGACTGTAGATATTAAGATAAGATGAAGGACATCAAATAGGTGCCCCAAGTGCCAGCCCCATAATTTGGGAACCATACTTTAGGGAACAATAGCAGCATATTATGTAACACGGGACTCACAACAAGTAACATGTGATTCAAACCAACTGTTGTTCCCTTGGCCTTAACTTATGGACAGCTACAAAAAGAGATTTCAGATCTACTAATTTTTTTGTATTGGTGGTTGTCACACTCAGGGCTGTGTACATAGAAATGAAAGGTATTTGACCTCAGTTTTGTTTACACAAACCCCCCCCCCCCCCGCATCTCTTTGCCTGAGCACAAAAGAATATTTAAGCTTCAAATTTAAACAAAAGCTGGGTATGTCCGTTTCAGTCTTTTTGGTCAGGGAGAAGGCAAACTCAACCTAACTTTTTTTCAAATGCAAAGGAAGAAATCAATCTAAGGGCAGAGACAGACGAGAAGATTCGGGGAGATTTAGTCGCCCAGTGACTAATCACCTCTTCTTCGGGAGACTAATCTCCCCGAACTGCCTCCCACCGGCTAGGGTTGCCTATCTATTTTTATTTTTTCCCTATTAATAACATTGGGATCAACCATAATTTTTACTGGGCAAGCTGGTAAAATACCGGGTAGCGGGCAACCCTACCGCCGGCTAGGGTTGCCACCTGGCCAGTAAAAATTATGGTTGATCCAAATGTTTTTAATATGGAAAATATGTAAATATATAGGAAGGCCGGTATTTTTTTCAAGAAAAGGTGGCAACCCTACTGCCAGCTAGAATCTAAATCGCCGGGGGATGGCACACGGAGCACTTCGTTTTCCAAAGTTGCTTCGGCGACTTCGGAAAACAAAGCGATCTGAGTGCCATCCCCCGGCGATTTACATTTTGGCGATCTGGGAGGCAGTTCGGGCTAGAATCTTCTCGTCTGTCTCTGCCCTAAATGCACTGGAAGCCATTTTCAATGTAACGGGAACTTTAAGAGCAACATCAGATCTATGTCTTAAAAGACACAATCCATGTAGTTACCTTCAGTTTATTTATTTAAGGTAACTGGTTTCTGCTTAAAATGGCCTTTGTTTATAACTGCCTGAGCTAGTAGAGCAGGGGTCCCCAATCTTTTTACCCATGAGCCACATTCATATGAAAAAAGAGTTGGGGGAGCAACATGAAAAAGGTTTCTGGGTGGTGCAAAACGAGTGCCTGCCAACTGCCAGTCCACATAGGGGCTACCAAATAGCCAATCACAGCTCTTATTTGGTACTACCATGTTTGTGTTGCTCCCTCTTTTTACATATGGATCTGTGGCTCATGGCTTAAAAAGGTTGGGGTCCCTTGGTGTAGAGGTGTTATAGTGACAAAAACAAAGTGCTGATGGGAATTGTCCCTTACACTGGTTGGCCTATATGCTCATACATACACTAAATAGGAGAAGTGCCAAACCCTTGCTTCTAAGGCCACCTTTAATATTGTATAGGTATTGGATAAGAGTAAAGCAAAAGATCCGATCGTACAAATCCGTGGAAAAATCGGACTTCCCCATCGCCCGACCTGCCACTAACCATTCAGATCGAATAAAGTAGAAAAGAACAGATCAGCCGATGTTCTGACCCTGACATCAATCGTACGAAAGTTATGTCCGACAAAAGCTAGTGACAGTCTCCCTCTGAAAATCGTATGATCGGTCTCCGCCGGACGAAAAATGTCTGGACTCTCCGTACACGGTCCGAAGATCAGATCTTTGCATCTATGGCCATCTTAAATGTGTCAATGGTCCTTAAAATATATACAAAATGGACATGTGCTCTTGGGTGATCATTTCTTGGGTCAGTTTACTTAACTATCTGCTGTAAGATCTCCCATGAAGACCATACAATCTGTAAAGCGTAATTTAAGGTACATCAGGGGCACTCGGTTAATCCAAATAAAATGTGGTAGGTGATTTCTGTCCTCCTGTTCGCTCTTAAAGAATGAGTGCTTTCAAATGTCAGATGCATACAGTGAAACCCGAGCACATAAATAAACAGAGCAAACCTTGTCTGACTAATCTTTCCTAACCTCTTATCATCAACACTGTTGCTCTCCCAGCCCCCCAGCCCTGCTTACTAGTCACTTACGGGAAGGCACCAGTTATTGTGGGCTTCTGGGAAGGAATTCCACTGAATAAAAGGGTTTTTACGACCTTGTTATGGAACACTATATGATGCTCACATGGTTTGAAAAGGAAATGCACCCCAGCAAGATTATTCCTTTTATTAAAACTTTAATAGTCACACACTTTTCTCCTTATTTTAATAGAACTGGCGCAATCGGTAATATAATCAGGCTCATAAATTCCCGCAAAGGCTTACAGGCTGTTGCATATAAAAATTAAATTCAAGTAAAATGTAGGTCTTTTTTTAAAAAAATAATTCAAAATAATGTATATATTTTATTAAGTGGTGTTATCATCCTTTTTTTATATGTAGGGTCTTTATGTTAAATAAAGAGTATGTTTTATTACTCACATCAATCTCTGCACCCATGGAGCTTACAATCTAATTTCCAATCGGGACATCAGAAGCCAATGTCACTTTTGGAAACCAGAAGGAACATTTAAAATCTACAAAGGAAGAAAAGATAGTAGAAAAGAGACAAATGGTACCCTGGCTGGAATCGAACAGCAATTTTGTGTTGCTCAAGCTGTCCAATTGTTTTTGCCCAATTTAAGCCTGATTCACACTGATATTTGCACCTCCGCGAATAGCCAGAATTGTGATGAACCTGCTCTAGCGTTCGCCATGTGTTTTATTACACCGGGAAAAAATTGTGAGAAAAAATACATGCATTTGGAATAATTGGGCAATAATTGATGTGCGGCTTGCAGGTAGGGTTGCCACCTTTTCTGGAAAAATGGCCTTCCTATATATTTATCTTTTTTCCCTATTAATGACATTGGGATCAACCATCATTTTTTCCGGCTAGGCTGGTAAAATACTGGCCAGGCAGCAACCCTAGTTGCAGATGGCAACCCTAACTCAAACCCGTCCCCTCTATTTTTACACCTGCACCTGTCCCGCGGTGGCATCACAAAAGGGGTGGGGCAGGAAAGAGTCTATAAATTGGCGTTCTGGGAGCCGGAAGCCAGCAGTGTGAGGTCGTGGGCGGGGACCAGAAGATTTTTTGCGGTAGCTGGGCAGTGGGTTTTGGGGCAGACCCACACATCACCAAAGGTGGCCATAAACGTAGAAAGCCACTCGTTTGGAGATGTCGCCAAACGAGCGGATCTCTCCCCGATATGCCCACATTGAAGTGGGTGATATTGGGCCCAATGATCAGATCATAATGGATTGGATACGGGCAGTCATATCAAGGGACCACATAGACGCACAGATGCGTTTTTAACCTGCCCTTTCGAGATCTGGCGGACTTTCGGATGGCCCCACACATAGGGTTGCCACCTTTTCTGGAAAAAAATACCGGCCTTCCTTTATTCGTGCCGGTTTGTCCTATTAATAACAATGGCATCAAGCATCATTTTTACCGGCCAGGTCAGTAAAATACCGGCCAGGTGTCAACCCTACCCACACATGGGCCAATAAGCTGCCGACTCTGTCTGTCAGCAGCTTTTATCGGCCCCTGTATGGGGGCCTTTACCCCCATGCATTCTGTGAAATTTTGCAATTTCACAAATTTTAAATTGGTTTTATGAATTTCGTTTTGGGGTAGTTTTACTCATCACCAATTATCCATTCTATATAAAGCAGACCACAGCATCCCAGTTTGATTGCGGCAATAACTTGTTCAAGAAATCTGTTTATCCAGATATGTTGCAAGTTAATAAATCAGCCTCTTCAAAAGAAGTGAATTAAAATTCATTAACACTATCAGGTTCCATCGATGTCAAGATGCTATAGATGTCGATGGGTATTGTATATTTATCGTGGAAAAAACTGTTTCTTATATAGTCGAGATTATAAGCAAAATAAGTTTTAGGAATCTGCCCCTGATTTCTTAAAGTGAAATAATGTTGCAGGGTGACATCTTCTTGCGATTCCTGAGTCACAGTTTCAGTTTCACAGATATATTTGTGTAAATCTTCCTCCTTTGTTGCATGTGTGCCCGGCAGAGTATCCTGCTGACTCAGCATTTATCTGTGTTCTTTAAATCATTTTTCCTAATGTTAATCATGGATACATTTCCTTTCTTCTGCGTTAAATCAGGAGTCTGAAATATCCTTGGGCCAAAAAATGTTGTTTCATTGTTTTGTGTTGGACGCAGATGAAAGATTATTTAATGAGTCTCACAGGACTGCTTTATAAAAAGGAAAGATCGGCAGTTACATTTAGGATTAAATCAGAGGAATGGCAAGAGATGAGACAGGTTTTTACAATTGTTATTCTCAAACCTGTAGATTCAAATACAGCAAGCTCCTTGCTTGTTGGTTCCCTTCAATGTATCTCTCTGTACAGGCTATGAGCAAACTTAGGAGACTGTTCCTGCTGAATTGTGCTTAGTACAGGAAATACCTATGCTGTCATAGTTTTATGTGATCTCTCTGTACAGACTATGAGCAAACTTAGGGACTGTTCCTGCTGAATTGTGCTTAGTACAGGGGAATACCTATGCTGCCATAGTTTTTTGGTATCTCTCAGTACAGACTGTGAGCAAACTTAGGGACTGTTCCTGCTGAATTGTGCTTAGTACAGGAAATACCTATACTGCCATAGTTTTATGGGATCTCTCTGTACAGACTATGAGCAAACTTAGGGACTGTTCCTGCTGAATTGTGCTAAGTACAGGAAATACCTATGCTGCCATAGTATTATGGTATCTCTCTGTACAGACTATGAGCAAACTTAGGGACTGTTACTGCTGAATTGTGCTTAGTACAGGGGAATACCTATGCTGCCATAGTTTTTTGGTATCTCTCAGTACAGACTGTGAGCAAACTTAGGGACTGTTCCTGCTGAACTGTGCTTAGTACAGGGGAATACCTATGCTGCCATAGTTTTTTGGTATCTCTCTGTACAGACTATGAGCAAACTTAGGGGCTGTTCCTGCTGAATTGTGCTTAGTACAGGGGAATACCTATGCTGCCATAGTTTTTTGGTATCTCTCTGTACAGACTATGAGCAAACTTAGGGGCTGTTCCTGCTGAATTGTGCTTAGTACAGGGGAATACCTATGCTGCCATAGTTTTTTGGTATCTCTCTGTACAGACTATGAGCAAACTTAGGGGCTGTTCCTGCTGAATTGTGCTTAGTACAGGGGAATACCTATGCTGCCATAGTTTTATGGGATCTTTCTGTACAGACTATGAGCAAACTTAGGGGCTGTTCCTGCTGAATTGTGCTTTGTACAGGGGAATACCTATGCTGTCATAGTTTTATGGGATCTCTCTGTACAGACTATGAGCAAACTTAGGGGCTGTTCCTGCTGAATTGTGCTTTGTACAGGGAATACATTTGCTGCCATACTTTTATGGTATTTCTCTGTACAGACTATGAGCAAACTTAGGGGGCTGTTCCTTCTGAAATGTGCTTAGTACAGGGGAATACCTATTGCCAATTCAAGGGAAACAGGAATGTAATACATTCTGAATACATATCTGTACTCTATAATCCTATTATTTCAAGAACAAGGAAAATCCCTTTGTATTTTGAGCAAAACCATAGCGATGGATTAACATTGTACCTAGACTTAAAGGGAATAATGTTTAAAAAAAAAAAAAAAAATTACTTATATAATTTACTTCATTTTCATGCATGTAACAAGTATTAACATTTCTTGAAAGGGATGCTACGCCAACGAAGAGAGTTGAGAAACTCGTCTCAGGCGGCGGCAGCCTGCAAGTTACCAGGGACAGTAAAAAGTCGCTGAAATTTTGATTTTTAAATAGTCAATAGTTTTAAACTGGACCTACACAGGCAGATTTGGTGGCCAAAGAGGTTACTCTTAACCTATGGCAGCCTATTGGTCCCTGTACGTGGATACAACTATGATAAGAAATGCTGGAAAACACTTTAAGGGGTCCATGCCCAAGCTACGAAATTTGCATAATGCCCCCATGGGATCCCAGCATTGGCCCTGGTACAAAGCATCAACTTGATTTGATTTCCAAAGTGGGTAGCAAAAGATCAGTTTATTACATAATATTTAATGTATGTGACTTTATTGCAGTTTGGTTCCCCTTTGCCAATAGGGAGGATCTTATCATGTATGGGCAGGTTACTAGTATTCTAGTGCAGAGTTTACAATAATGCTGTATAAATAAAGATATATATAGGGGCACGGGAGGCTTTGCCCATTCTAAAGTTGTATCATGTTCCATTCAATAAAATAAAAATTGAATGGAACTTTTAAAGCCGAGAGCCCTTTAGCACCCTCGGCGGGATCTCTTTAATTAATAACACAGCATATAGGTCTTATTTTTGTTACAGAATTCCAAACACCGTCAGGGGATAAACACTGGTGTTGATCTCAAAGCTGAGGTCTCTCTTGCACAGGTGATAAATCTTCAGGTGACAAGCAAAAAACGCCGGGGAAATAAATTGCTTTTATAGAGCCATAAAAGTCATCTCCGTTTGGGTGAAATCTTCTGGAGATCAGAAAAGATGAATTCATAGCAGGTTTGTGAAGGTGGGAGAAGGGAAGGGTGAAGTTCAGGAATTGGCGTCTTCTTATTGGTTTGAAAACGAACAGACACAGAATTTATAAAACTGTACCAGCAGAGCAGATAGTAACACTTCCAACACTTCCTCTTGTCTCTGTCCTTATATATTAGGTACCTATCTAGTGCTACCAATCCCTATTTCTGTAGGGAAATGAGAGCAGAGCAGACAGTAAACCTTCCAACACTTTCCTCTAGTCTCTATCCTTATATATTAGGCACCTATCTAGTGCTACCAATCCCTATTTCTGTAGGGAAATGAGAGCAGAGCAGATAGTAACACTTCCAACACTTCCTCTTGTCTCTGTCCTTATATATTAGGTACCTATCTAGTGCTACCAATCCCTATTTCTGTAGGGAAATGAGAGAGAGCAGACAGTAACCCTTCCAACACTTTCCTCTTGTCTCTATCCTTATATATTAGGTACCTATCTAGGGCTACCAATTCCTATTTCTATAGGGAAATTAAAGCCAAAATAAATAATACCCTGAATAAATGATGTTTATTTGACAAAATAGCTTATACAAAACTATAGATATTAGACACATGCATTAACACTGACACACCCTCTCTCGTACAGACATTGTTACACAATCACAAACACGCTTCGAGAACATAACAGGCCCATGATACAGATATGAAATGGTCTCCGTTCTATTTTTCTGCTGAGCTGGGAAACATTTTTTTTCTGCTCTGTTTATGTTGCTGACGTTTCAGATACATTGTGTCATTGTTCCAAAATGCTTTTATTGAAATGAGACCCATTGTATCTTTTCATGGGCAGGAAAACACAACTTTTGTCTAATAACAATACAATGTGCTTTAATGCTGCATAATATGCTGCATAATATGTTGTGCCATTCCTAATGAGGAGGGGATCTGGTCTCGGAGGGCTACATATGGGAAAGGAGAATTCGGTATTAGTCAGAAACAGGGCTAATGCAGTGTTGGGAAGCGCCAAACATAGAGTTTTCATGTATTAAGCCCTATGGGGAATATGCATCGTGGGCAAAATACAGGAAGGAGTTACTTTGCCTTGTTAAAGGGATTCTGTCATGATTTTTATGGTGTCGTTCTTATTAGTAATATATAGTAATATATAGTTATTATAATTTTTTTATCTGTTAGTAATATTGGTGTGTAAGCACAATTTCAGGTCATTTTGCCTGGTCATGTGCTTTCAGACAGAGCCAGCAATTTAGGATGGAACTGCTTTCTGGCAGGCTGTTGTTTCTCCTACTCAATGTAACTGAGTGTGTCACAGTGGGACCTGGATTTTACTATTGAGTGTTGTTCTTAGATCTACCAGGCAGCTGTTATCTTGTGTTAGGGAGCTGCTATCTGGTTACCTTCCTATTGTAATGTTGTTACGCTGCTGGGGGGGAGGGGGTGATATCATTACAACTTGCAGTACAGCAGTAAAGAGTGATTGAAGTTTATCAGAGCACAAGTCACATGACTGGGACAGCTGGGAAACTGATAATATGTCTAGCCCCATGTCAGATTTCAAAATTACATATAAAAAAAAATCAGTGTGCTCCTTTGAAATGCATTACAGTACAGAATTCTGCTGGAGCAGCACTATTAACTGATGCAGTTTGAAACGAACATGTTTACTCATGGAAGTATCCCTTTAACAAATTACACTGCACAGCCTGCATTCATGTTGACATCTATCTATAGTATCAACATCACGTGGCTGTTGTATGGACCCACAGTTACAGCAGGCTAAATAAAATTGACCCCCTACAGTTGCCACCTACAGTATATATCTATGTCACGCCTATTCCAGGCTGGTAGGAATGCAAATGCAAGTGGTTCTATAGGAACACATCTGCTGCACCTATTGACTCAGCCCACACTGGGTGGTGGGTGCTCCAGGGTTCCCCTCTATCAATAGGCACACTTGCATGGGATTCATCAGGGGGGTGCATTGATACTTGACACAAATATACAGAAGTGCAAGGAGTGCTTTTGGACTGAAGTACATCTAATGAATAGCTTCAATATGCGCAACAATTACACCAAATCAGCCTTTAAGGGTCTAGCCACATGGGTAGATTTGTGGAGATTAGTCGCCAGCCGACAAATCTCCTCTTCTTCGTGGCGACGTATCTCCCCCATCTGCCTTCCCCTGCCTTCCGACGGCTAAAATGAAAATCTCCTGAGGGCAGGCACACAGAGTGCTTCGTTTTCCAAAGTCGCCCGAAGTTTCCTTGTGAGGCAATTACGTGCAACTTCAGAAAACGAAGCGTTCAATGGGCCTGCCCCCAGGCGATTTTCATTGTAGCCGGTGTAAGACAGGGGAAGGCAGTTCGGGGAGATTAGTCGCCGCGAAGAAGAGGACGCCTGGCGACTATTCTCCCCAAACCTGCCCGTGTGGCCAGACCCTAAGAGTGTAGGACACTGGAAAACAACATCTATACTAAAAATCTCTATACTAACTTTCCATATACTTTAATAGACAAAAAAAGCAACAAAATTACCTTTATTTTGGGCATATAGTAAATGTATGCAGTGGCCACACAAATCCGTCTATCCAATTTGAAATCTGTAAATGAATGAAATGTGAGAATAAATGAAATATTTTCATGGCAGTCGTAGTTTAGTCCTTATGTTAGAGTCCTGCAGTGGGTCGGGTGTGAGTATGGGAATGAGGGTAGGATTTTCAGGTGCGGGTATAGAGCCGTGTCTGCAGGTTGCGGGTCTCATCTAAATTTCTTATGTTATATTGTCTATATTTCAGTCCTTTTAAAATTTTACAAAACTTGTTTCTGTCCCTGCCCACTTTTGATGATGTCAGTTCTGGTTTGCAGCAGCATCACTTACTGTTTGATGGTCATCAGCGGGTTGTGGGTCGGGTTGCGGATAAGGCAGTTGCGGGTTCGGGTAGCGGATCAAATTGGGTCAATATGCGGATTTCGGTTAAGGTCGCGGGTTGTGGGTTGGGGTCGGGTTTGGACTGGTACTGCGCAGGACTCTACCTTATATTTCAAAGGCAGCACAACTGATAATTAATATAAAGAACATATGATACATTGTATATACAACAACAGAGCAAAAAGAGCAGGGGTAATTGACAAGGAAATGATTTTTGTACTTAGTTCTAATGAATGAAGTTCCTCTTGTGTTTTGACAGACTGGGACAAGCTGCTGAAAGGTTTGTTTACAAAATCCTAAATCATTCAATCCTCATTCCACCCAACCCTGCCAAAATTATCCAGAGCCCAAGGAAACATTTCCCTCTACTTTTTCTACTGATCAGATACTGAATTGTGTTCTCACCAATCCTTAAGTTAATTCTGTAGCAGAGGCACCCCCAAAAGAAGGCCAGTTAGGGGGAGATTTGGGATGAGTGCTTATTTGTGCCCTGGGTACCCCTGGAACTATAGCAGGGTGACTGTTACCCTAATGTTTCTATATATCTGTAACCTTGTTATGAGCTAAGGGGGCCCAGTCTGAAGGTCAGTTAGGGGGAGATTTGGGGGGTGAGTGCTTATTTGTGCCCTGGTTACCCCTGGAACTATTGAAGGGTGACTGTTACCCCAATGTTTCTATATATCTGTAACCTTATTATGAGCTAAGTGGGCCCAGCCTGAAGGTCAGTTAGGAGGAGATTCGGGGTGAGTGCTTATTTGTACCCTGGGTCCCCTGGAACTATAGCAGGGTGACTGTTACCCCAATGTTTCTATATATCTGTAACCTTGTTATGAACTAAGGGAGCCCAGTCTGAAGGCCAGTTAGGGTGAGATTTGTGGTGAGTGTGTGTGTGTGTGTGTGTGTGTGTATATATATATATATATATATATATATATATATATATATATATATATATATATATATATATATATATATATATATATATATATATATATATATATATATATATATATAGTGAACAAAGTACCCCTCTTGTAAAATATAAGGATATTTTAAGTTACTGAGGAGTTTCATGACCAAACAAAAGTTCGAGGCCGAAGGCTGAGTGGTTTTTAAACAGGTCATGGAACTCCGAGGTAACTTCTAATATCCTTATATTTTACAACTGGGGGTACTTTATTTATTATAATATACAAGTTTCAGTGAGTCATGTGACAGAAATTACATCAGAACTCACCGTTTATAACAGATGACATCAGAACTCACAGTTTATAAGGGTATAATTTACAAGATATTCATGGCTTTTGTGTATTATATATATATATATATATATATATATATATATATATATATATATATATATATATATATATATATACACAATATATATATATATATATATATATATTTATATTTAGTAAAAGAGAGCACCCCAACAAGTTAACGTTCATCAAATTGGGGATCATTTTTATTATAGAACGTTTTAAAGGTTGAAAAACAATATATTTATATTGTATTGTAAATGGGGTTTTTTTTCGGCTTGCATAGAAGATTCTATTTCCTTCAAATGGTTTAAATTAAAATGATTCAATTAGCCCAGACAAAGCACACTCTCTCTCCTCTACATCTCAGCCTGGGATCTAGCCACGGATCATGACATGCTAAAAGTCCATGGTTTGAAAACATTAACAGACAGGGAGTTTAATATAACAGTATTCCACTTTTTTTCATTGGGCATGACAACTGCTATCAACTAACAGATTGTCTCCTGATTTCTCTTTTTTATTCCTGCCCGGGGAGGGCTCACAGATTTGATTCTATTAATATTCCCTCTTTCAATGGCTTTGCATTCCTTTCTACCTGATGTCACAGCTGAACATGGCTGATTACCCAATCATAAAGTTGAACCAGTGATTCATTACAACAGTTAAGTGAATTAAAGGGGCACTTGTGGATGTACCATCAGGGCACTTTGCCATAGAGTTAAACCCTTGTGAGTAATAGGATGTCTTTCAAGAGAAAGAAGAAATAGAAATGTCTTTCCATTTTAAATCACTGCAACATCAGCCTGTTTCGTCAGCATATTTGTCCTCAGGCTGTTTTTGTAATATACCAGTTATTAGTCTGGCATCTTTGTTATTATCTACAATACATACATTTTCTGTTTAGGTTTCTGTAGGAGTATATTAAACTTTTTGTTTTTTAGGCATATTGGTTTTATTAAACTGTACTATTATATACTCTTGTAAGGTATAACAGCCTGCAACCTTGTGCCTTTATATGGTCCAGAACCCCACAGTGACTTCTAATACCCTTATCATTTACAGTAGGGGGTACATTATCCCATATAATACACGAGTGTTACTCCAAGTCCCCTATATAACTCAGCCTGCAGCCTTGTGCCTTTATATGGTCACAGAACCCCTCAGTGACTTCTAATATCCTTATCATTTACAGTAGGGGGTACATTATCCCTTATAATACATGAGTGATACTCAGAGTTCCCTGTATTCCTCAGCCTGCAGCCTTGTTCCTTTATATGGTCACAGAACACCCCTCAGTGACTTCTAATATCCTTATCATTTACAGTAGGGGGTACATTATACCTTATAATACATGAGTGATACTCAGAGTTCCTTGTATAACTCAGCCTGCAGCCTTGTGCCTTTATATGGTCACAGAACCCCTCAGTGACTTCTAATATCCTTATCATTTACAGTAGGGGATACTCAGAGTTCCCTGTATAACTCAGCCTGCAGCCTTGTGCCTTTATATGGTCCCTTATAATACACGAGTGATACTCAGCATTCCCTGTATAACTCAGCCTGCAACCTTGTGCCTTTATATGGTCACAGAACCCCTCAGTGACTTCTAATATCCTTATCATTTACAGTAGAGGGTACATTATCCTTTATAATACACAATTGGTACTGTATATCCACAGAAGTCCCCTTTTGCCAGGGTAAATAAATCAGCAGGCACAATTCCTGATGTGACATTAGCCTAAAACATTGCTTCTTGCACTTATGCAGCATTCAAATAAGTTTGCTTAGGTCTAATGACATTGTACATTAACCAGAACAAGCTGATCTGCTCATTGTTCAGTTGATGCAAATCAGACCTGTCCTCATTTGCTCATGCAGATAGTTATGGAATATGCTCAACAGGCAGCTGTCTCAAAGCCAATTTTCATATATTTACACAAACAAAACTCCCATGTCAAACATTGCTTTTTTCTGGGACTAAGGTGCCACCCTCGGAGCCAGTCAGTGTTGTTTCAAGGTCTGGGTTTCACCAAAGTCATCTCCTTACTATACAAACAGACAAACATTGCTAGTAGGTTTATTAAAGACAGAAAGAGAAAAAACATATGGTTTTGTATAGGTGTCACCTAGTCAGTAAATTTTATCACCTCCACCATTTGCTACTTTTGAAGTCGGAAGATATTTTGTGTTGAGCGGGAGGAAGAAACTAATCATTTAATTAGGTGGCAAGTTGACAGAGCTACACTATTTATGCAGGTTCAGGTATGGGATCCGTTATCCAAATTTAGAAAGCTCTGATATATTGGAAGGCCGTCTCTTATAGACTCCATTATAAGCAAATAATTCAAAATTTTAAAAATTATTTCCTTTTTCTCTGTAATAATAAAACAGTAGCTTGTACTTGATCCCAACTAAGATATAATTAATCCTTATTGGAGGCAAAACAATCCTATTGGGGTTATTTAGAGGTTATTTATTAAACCTTGAATTTTTCTGGTGGGGCTTTTTGGGGCAAAATCTCAAATTTTTATTAAAAAATCAGCCATCTCATACCTGTCGAGGTTCTGTATAAGTCAATAAGTCTTATTTTGAAGTTATCGTTGTCTGCGCTGGGTTTAGCTTGAAAATCCAACCTTTTCGGGGTTTTATCGAGTTTTTCCACAATCGGAGTATTTAATAAATGAGATAAAATTGGGCATGGGAGTTTGGTCGAGCTATTTTTATTGATATTATGAGATAAATTCGGAATTTAAGTAAATAACCCCATCAATGTTTAAATGATCTTTTAGCAGATTTGAAGTATGGAGATCCAAATTATGGAAAGATTATGGAAAGATCCCTTCTTGATAACCTGTATCACCATTAGGGCAGAGACACACATGGAAATTCGGGGAGATTAGTTGCCCGGCGACAAATCGCCTCTTCTTCGGGCGAATAATCTCCCTGCAATGCCTTCCCGTCGGCTAAAATCGAAATCACCAGTGGGATGGCACTCGGAACGCTTTGTTTTCCAAAGTGACCCGACGTTGCCTCACAAGGAAACTTCGGGCGACTTCGGAAAACAAATCGCTCCAAGTGCCATCCTGCCAGTGATTTAGATTCTAGCCGGTGGGAGGCAGTTCAGGGAGATTAGTCGCCCAGAAGAAGCAGCGATTTATTGCCGGGCGACTAAATCTCCCCAAATCTGAGCGTGTGCCATTTTGTTATCCCCTTGTTGTCCAAAAGGGTCAGCAAATGGGATGTTTGATTGAATACATATGGGCAGTGTAGTCTTTGAAAAAGCTCCCTGCAAATGTAACCCCTTGGTGGAAGGAGAAACTCCTGTATAGAAAAATGTCTGTCCTATCCCTTAATGAATGACTTTTATTTAACAATGTATAATTGTATCTGCCTGTTGTTGTTAGAAAAATAAAGGTGGGGGTGTGGGAGCACTCTCTCCGGCTAATTAAATTATAGTTAATGAATAGTGGAAGTGCTATTGATCTGTACACACTAGAAAATCATCCTATTCTGGCCAGCAAATCACTAATTACCACCTTCTATAGTAGAAATGTCTATAACCTGGTGGGCCCTGCCAACCCAAACCTGCTCCCCACCTGAAGACTTGAGTGGCACTGCCCCCTGGCCCCGAGAAGAAGGTACATGACAGGGGGGAAGGGGTTTACGGTTGGGGCAGGGGGTCCAGGGGAAACCCCAGTCTGACACTGCTGATAATGATATTTCCTTCCTTCCAGCTCAACGGCTGCCTGACCAGTAACAGCAAAAATTTTTTAAAAAAAATCATTAGTATGCTACGAAATATGCCAGTACATATTAAACTTTAAAATTGCTAAGTCTTTATTAAAAAATAACTGATCGCCTCTTCTGAAGAGGAGCGCAAGCGGAGTTTTGGTAAGTTATTTCTTAATAAAGTCTTAGCGACTTTAAAGTTGAATATGTGTTGGTGTCTTTTTTTCATAGCATACTAATGAATTTTTATTTTTTTATTTTTATTATTAAAATGTTGCTGTTACTGGTCCTTTAACAGAAAGAGGCTCAAAATAGCAATAAATGGGCACATTTATCAAAGGTCAAATTTCGAATTCGAAATTCGACCATATCAATATCTAATTTTTAAAACTCGGGTGAATAGGATCGACCCGAAAACTCTAAATTGAATTTGAATTTTAAAAACTCGATTCTCGATTGTCAGGAAGGCTGCAAACAACTCCAAATTGATCCCTGGATGTTTCCTTTTGACTTGAACAGCAATTCGGCAGGTTTTAGGTGGCGGCTAGTCGAATTCGAGTTCTTAAATTGTATGTCGAAAATCAAATTCGAATTTATCGAAAAACTGAAATCGATTCCCTAGTCGAATTTGACAGTTTGACCGTAAAAAAAAAATTGAAAATTTGAATTTCGAATTAGAATTTTCAGTTCGACCCTTGCTAAAGCTGCCCTGAAGTGTTGGAAGTTTTTTTTGTTATTATTAAATAGGATTCTTTAAAATTCTTTAAACTAGTAAAAGTAGCAGTAAAAGACACTCCAATTTTGATGGATTAGTTATAAATATCTATATCTATCTATCTATCTTTCTAATCTATCATCTATCTATCATTTATCATCTATCTATCTATCTATCTATCTATCTATCTGTCATTCTATCTATCTATCTATCTATCTATCTATCTATCTGTCATTCTATCTATCTATCTATCTAGTTATAAATATCTATATATATATATATATATATATATACATATATATATATATATATAAATATCTCTCGCTCTCTCTCTCTCTCTCTCTCTCTCTCTCTCTCTCTCTCTCTCTCTCTCTCTCTCTCTCTCTCTCTCTCTCTATATATATATACACTGTATATATATATGTTTAGCCATATTAAATACAAATGGTCTACCTTTATTTACATTTTGGGCAAACACAGATTCATATGACTGTGACTTTATGGTTCTGGCCGGAACTGTTAATAGATTGTACCCATTCTGGCCTTATAGGGGCATATAGAACATGAGGCTCAATGTGTACATTTCACATAGTGGGGGGAAATACAGTGAAACCTGATCTGTTTGTGTCCGATTACTGGAGCAAGCCCCGCACTAATCTTTTAATCTTTCTTGCATTCCCAAATCAAGGGAAACAGAACTCTGTGTTGTGCTCTGATTTTCCTCAAACTTAATATTTAATCCATACCCTGTTGTCACAATGGAATAGGGAGAATTTTATAGGGCGCTAAATCTGTGGAAGCCGCACTCATTCCTCCTTCCCAGCACCTCGTGTGTGACCTCTCCATGGGTTGATTAAAGGTGGAGATGGTTAACAATTACTTCAGTCAATCAGAAAATAATATTAAAGTTAATAATTACAGTAAGGAAAACGAGCCTGATTGCCCCAAAGCTGCTGAGCAGGACATTGCTTTTTTCTCCACTGTTCATGTGACCTGTCATTAATACTTTTATTAGATTAACCCGAACTCTTCATTTAAACTTTATGAAAGAAAATTACATGAATACAAATATATACAAATATACAGAGAAGGAATGTTCTGGGCACACAATAAGCTAAACCCTCATACTGTACTGTCTAAGGGAAACAATATGGCACCTCCTTCCCATATGTATAAATACAAATATACAGAGAAGGAATGTTCTGGGCACACAATAAGTTATACCCTCATACTGTACTGTCTAAGGGAAACAATATGGCACCTCCTTCCCATATGTATAAATACAAATATACAGAGAAGGAATGTTCTGGGCACACAATAAGCTATACCCTCATACTGTACTGTCTAAGGGAAACAATATGGCACCTCCTTCCCATATGTATAAATACAAATATACAGAGAAGGAATGTTCTGGGCACACAATAAGTTATACCCTCATACTGTACTGTCTAATGGAAACAATATGGCATCTCCTTCCCATATGTATAAATACAAATATACAGAGAAGGAATGTTCTGGGCACACAATAAGCTATACCCTCATACTGTACTGTCTAAGGGAAACAATATGGCACCTCCTTCCCATATGTATAAATACAAATATACAGAGAAGGAATGTTCTGGGCAGACAATAAGCTATACCCTCATACTGTACTGTCTAAGGGAAACAATATGGCACCTCCTTCCCATATATATAAATACAAATATACAGAGAAGGGATGTTCTGGGCTACACCCCATAGTGTACTGTCTAAAAGAAATAATATGGCAGTCCCTGCCATATATTTAAATACAAGAATAAAGAGAAGAAATGTTCTGAGCAGTATTTTGTACCCAGTTGATAGGGGATATACAATATTTAAATATAACACTGACTGCCAATCCCCATTGCACTGTAATGCACTTAGTTTTATGCATTAACCCCTTGCCTTGGGCCCAGCCTGCTCTCTGTTCCAATCAGTGTCACTAATGAAAGAGGAATGTGAGTTTTTTTGTTTTCTTACTGCCTATGAAGATAATCAGTTTTTGCTGTTATTTCCCCAAGTACGTCACTGTGAGAATGTTCTATTGATTGGGCAATTTAAGCATTTCCTGAATTAAGCGTTATTGCTGAACATGAGCTATTTGTGCTAATTACTGCAGCAGATTGTATGGAGAATAAACTATATGACATATTTATTTGCATAAATAATAAATCTTAGGTTTAAAACACAGGAGAACAGTACATTTATTCTCATTCCTCCATTGCCCTGTGCATTCAACCACCAGCATCATTATTTACTTTCATTCATAAATATCTCCCTGTTTCATTCATGTGCACTTCTATACCTTGGTGGTCCCTGAACACCCCAGTCCGACACTGCGTGCCACTGAGATTTGGGAAAATATAATTCTCACATTAAGAGCAGGGAAGACTAATCTCTCACTCACCTTTTTTTTTTTTTTTCTTGTTTTTTTTTGGCACTTTAGTATTTGCTTTTCCAGATAAAGCCAACCCCTCTGCCAAACTTGAACTGACATGCAAATGGGATTCAGTCCAACATCTTACCCACCGACAGACTAAAATGTGCAGTTCAACAGGTGCAGGTGTTATGGCAGCTCATCTTATAAACACATTGTAGTTTCTATTAAACTCATTCACTTCATCACACAGGGCAGGACTGCTGCTTACAATGGGGATCAGATAGGATCTGTGCAGACACTGGGACAGAATGCTCTGTTATACAGATAGCTAGAATCTCAGCCATAAAGCAGGACAGGACTGCTGCTTACAATGGGGATCAGATAGGATCTGTGCAGACACTGGGACAGAATGCTCTGTTATACAGATAGCTAGAATCTCAGCTGCCATAAAGCAGGACAGAACTGCTGCTTACAATGGGGATCAGATAGGATCTGTGCAGCCACTGGGACAGAATGCTCTGTTATACAGATAGCTAGAATCTCAGCTGCCATAAAGCAGGACAGGACTGCTGCTTACAATGGGGATCAGATAGGATCTGTGCAGACACTGGGACAGAATGCTCTGTTATACAGATAGCTAGAATCTCAGCCATAAAGCAGGACAGGACTGCTGCTTACAATGGGGATCAGATAGGATCTGTGCAGCCACTGGAACAGAATGCTCTGTTATAGAGATAGCTAGAATCTCAGCCATAAAGCAGGGCAGGACTGCTGCTTACAATGGGGATCAGATAGGATCTGTGCAGCCACTGGGACAGAATGCTTTGTTATACAGATAGCTAGAATCTCAGCCATAAAGCAGGACAGGACTGCTGCTTACAATTAGGGATGCGCTGAATCAAATTAGGTTCATTCATTTAAGTGGTGATTACTCAAAAAAAATAGCAGATAACATGAATTTTTTGGAAGTTTTGGTGTTTCTAGATTTTTCACCCCCCAAAAAAGAAGTAAAAATTTATTTTTTAAGATAACCACTTTTAATCTTCTTTCAGTGAAAAATGACGTGCTATTTTACATAGTCCGGCTGCAAACTAAGGAACGGCCCATAAAAGTGTTATTTGAAGGCAGAGGCGTACATGAGAACTCTTACAATTTTCTTTGTGTGGCCATATAATGAGGTTATTTATGGTAGATGGGGGCAATCTTGTAAGGAAGATTAAAGGTTTTTATAATAAAAGAAAGCAAAGAGCTGGGGAACTGATTCCCTCCAAATAGCACTGACTCTCAAGACCGGATTAATCACCAAAGCAACCATTAAAACTTCAAGACGATTGCTTGTAAACTCCCCAAAGGAAGAACTATAAAGCGAATTCTGTGCCACATAGCTGCCCATATGTTAAGCCTCAGCAGTCATAAAAGCAAGGGCCGTTCCCAGTTTAACCCTACTGTATTTCATTGGTTCATAAACTATAAGGCCAAACAACTACTGTATGCTACACCTAATTATATTATATTCATTATTATCATTGTAATTAAAGGAGCGCTGTTGTCAAACACATTTTTAAAATGTACTTGTGTTTAGACATCCAATGTAAGCAGCAGTCTTGCCCTGCTTTATGGCTGAGATTCTAGCTATTTGTATAACAGAACATTCTATCCTAGTGGCTGCACAGATCCTATCTGATCCCCATTGGAAGCAGCAGTCCTGTCCTGCTTTATGGCTGAGATTCTAGCTATCTGTATAACAGAGCATTCTGTCCCAGTGGCTGCACAGGTCCTATCTGATCCCCATTGGAAGCAGCAGTCCTGTCCTGCTTTATGGCTGAGATTCTAGCTATCTGTATAACAGAGCATTCTGTCCCAGTGGCTGCACAGGTCCTATCTGATCCCCATTGTAAGCAGCAATCCTGTCCTGCTTTATGGCTGAGATTCTAGCTATTTGTATAACAGAGCATTCTGTCCCAGTGGCTGCACAGATCCTATCTGATCCCCATTGTAAGCAGCAGTCCTGTCCTGCTTTATGGCAGCTGAGATTCTAGCTATCTGTATAACAGAGCATTCTGTCCCATTGGCTGCACAGGTCCTATCTGATCCCCATTGTAAGCAGCAGTCCTGCCCTGCTTTATGGCAGCTGAGATTCTAGCTATCTGTATAACAGAGCATTCTGTCCCAGTGGCTGTACAGATCCTATCTGATCCCCATTGTAAGCAGCAGTCCTGCCCTGCTTTATGGCAGCTGAGATTCTAGCTATCTGTATAACAGAGCATTCTGTCCCAGTGGAATAGTGAACAACAGTGTCTGCTGTTGGTTCCTGAGACCTGCAGTATATTAGCCTATGACGTGTAAAGTGAAAAAAAATTGAAACTTATAATAATTCTGGCTCCTATATCCATTAATTTATTTAATCATTGGGTAGTCCCTACTTTCATATTCAGTTTTGTCGGCTTTTCAAAGCAGTGCCCCCTTGCACCATAACAGG
The DNA here is from genome assembly GCF_017654675.1 of Xenopus laevis. NCBI lineage: Eukaryota > Metazoa > Chordata > Amphibia > Anura > Pipidae > Xenopus > Xenopus laevis. The sequence continues at coordinate 11,650,203 of NC_054387.1, read as the reverse complement.
GTGATATATGGGATTAGCGATATTTGGGAGAGGGTATAATACTATCTGTCACAGGCTTCTAAAGAGTTTTGTGTCATCATAGAAAAAGGGGTCACAGGTCAAGTTTCCAGAGTCATAAAACTCCAACGGAGCCTCAGAAAAGTATTTTCCATGCACTTCCTAATCCGAGTTTAATCTGTTCTGTGGCTTTCATGATATAACAGGATAAAGGCATATTTCCTGGGACAATTGTGGGTTGGGAAGATGGGAAAATATAATGTTGGTAATTACTTCCTATGGTGCAAAGGCTACAATAACATGTAGATTGTTATTACCTTAACATGGGAGTGAAGATCTTTATAGTAGTGGAGAGGTCAAGGGCAAGACATGCTTTGTGCTGCCTTCTATCCCACACATCCATCCCTCAGTTCCCTCCCAGAGACTATTATCCCCACTGTTACTATAGGCACCATCTCTCCCTACTATACCTGCTATCCCACAGTCACACTCCCTTCCCAGAGACTATTATCCCACTGTTACTATAGGCACCATCTCTCCCTACTATACCTGCTATCCCACAGTCACACTCCCTTCCCAGAGACTATTATCCCACTGTTACTATAGATACCATCTCTCCCTACTATACCTGCTATCCCACAGCCACACTCCCTTCCCAGAGACTATTATCCACTGTTACTATAGGCACCATCTCTCCCTACTATACCTGCTATCCCACAGTCACACTCCCTTCCCAGAGACTATTATCCACTGTTACTATAGGCACCATCTCTCCCTACTATACCTGCTATCCCACAGTCACACTCCCTTCCCAGAGACTATTATCCACTGTTACTATAGGCACTATCTCTCCCTTCTATACCTGCTATCCCACAGTCACACTCCCTTCCCAGAGACTATTATCCACTGTTACTATAGGCACCGTCTCTCCCTACTACACCCACTATCCCACAGCCACAGTGTCTTACCAGAGTATTGTTTTGTAACTATTATATAACATTGTAAATTTGACATTATAATCAGTAAAATGGAAACACTTGTCTGGAGCCTATGAACTAGTGATGTTCAGGCCGGCTATCACAAAAAATCTTCAGGTCACACTGCCTGCTTCCGGCCCCTGAATTTATAAACTCGCGCCTGCCCCATTCCGCCCCTTTCCTGACATCACCACTAGGTGGGCACGGGTTTATAAATAGAGGGGACAAATTGGGCCGGGCTCGGGTTGGGAGGGGGTAGGTTAGGGCTGGGTGCAGGTCGAGGGAAACTTGACTCGCACATCAGTACTATGAATCTAAGGGCTTGTTATTTAACATGTTATGCCACTTATGCTGGTTACATTTCCTTTTGTGTGAGCCACATCCTTTCTACCACTTACTTATTCTTTTATTTTGCAATAGCGGTGTATTATAGATTATTATATTGATATATTCTATATATTGCTAAACTCTGAGAACAGAATTCTTGAGCCTTTCTACACCTGTATCTATTACCTACCACTTGCCTTATCTGCATTTATCTGAGCATTTCAATTCCACCCAAATTCCACATCTGTTTTCCCTTTGTCCTGAGTGACTTCTTGTCCTGCAAGTATTTCCTTAACAAATGTTTAGTTCTGTCTTATTGTTGCCTTCAATACAATGTACAATGTATATGTATATTGGGCTGAGAGGATTAGCATTTTGCTAGCTCTGCTGGTATTGTGTCAGAGAAATATGAGCTGCTTCTCTTTATATATCAAAGGAGTAAATGTATATGTTTATATATTATCTCACAGATAATCTGTCCATAAAGTTACTACCTTGTGCCAGCAGAATGTAAGCTCTTCTATGGTCATTGCAGTTACAGGGTTATGAATTAATGCAGGCAATTTCTTGCCAGACCATGTAACTGCTGAGAATAGATTTGTTTAATTCCAAAAACACAAAAGATACAAAGAAAAGAAGACAAAGTTGCCTATGAACCTTACATTATAAGAAAGGTAATTTTAAATCTATCGCATAATCACTAGTGATGGGCGAATAAATTCGCCAGACACAAATTCGCTGTGAATTTTTTTTTGATGCATTTGGACCAAACAGTCTGGCGTATGAAAATTGTTGCTTGAGTCAAAATTATTTTGACGCCCATTGACTTCAATATATATATATATATATATACACACAGTCCAGGTGTGTATCCGCACTCTGACTTGTCCAAATGGGTGCTATATCAAAATATGATAAATAGCGGTGAAGAAGATAATCACTCCAATATTCTGATCAACAATTATTTATTCCACTGTTTGGACCTTTATCATATGCACAGTGGAATAAATAATTGTTGATCAGAATATTGGAGTGCTTATCTTCTTCACTGCTATATATATATATATATATATATATATATATATATATATATAGTGAATAAAGTACCCCCTTTTGTAAAATATAAGGATATTATAAGTTACCGAGGAGTTTCATGACCATATAAAAACACGAGGCCGAAGGCCGAGTGTTTTTATACAGGTCAGGAAACTCCGAGGTAACTTCTAATATCCTCATATTTTACAACTGGGGGTACTTTATTTATTATAATACACAAGTTTCGGTGAGTCATGTGACAGAAATGACATCAGAACTCACCGTTTATAACTGATGACATCAGAACTCACCGTTTATAAGGATATAATTTACAGGATATTCATGGCTTTTGTGTATTATATATATATATATATATATATATATAATATATATATCACCATTTTTTTTGCTGTAAAATGTTTTTCGGCTAAACAGTACAGATTATCCCATCACTAATAATAGCCACTGAACATGGGACTACCTTGTAATCTGTAGTGCATTAAATGTTATTAAATATTCAGGAGCAGCTGGAAGTGAAGAGGAGCTTTGGTTTCCTCTTCACTTCCCCGTCTGCCTTTGCACCATACACTGACCAATATCAGTAGTTACAATTCTTATATACCTGCCTGATCTAATGTCCGAATTACCTTTATCCATAGTACGTCAGGATTGGAGGGGGGCACTTCACCTGTACCACTAAACTTTGATTGGTATGATATCAAGGCCCATAAATAATTTATGCCAGGTGGCAACCCTAACAATGCCCTGCAGACTCTTCTGTACTGGGATACACGCACATTCATAATCTGAAGTGGGCTATTGGGAATATAGATGAGTCAGTCTGTTAGTCATTTACTTTCAGCACAAATACCCCTAGTGAGCAGTTGGGGGGACAGAGAGTAAACCCTTGTCAGACTAAAAATTCGGACACAGGAGCTACTGTAAAGCTGTTTTACTGCACTGCTGTTCTACTGTATAGCACTACAGTGTTATTGTACTGTATATCTGTTTAACTGCACAGTTGTTTTACTGTATGACTTAGCTATTGCATGTCTGCTCTACTGTGCAGCTGTTATACTGTATAGCTACTGTATATGGTTAATGGTACATGAAGCAATCTCATCTATAGCTTAGTTATTGTACATCTCTTCTTCTGTACAGCTATTTCTGCTCTACTGTGGAGCTGACCTGCAGTATAAGTTAACTTTAAGTATGTTATAGAACAGGCATTTGTAAACAACTTTTCAATTGGTCTTCATTGTTTATTTTTCATAGTTTTTTAATCATTTGCCGTCTTCTTCTGACTCTTTCAAGCTTTCACATGGGGATCACTGACCCCATCTAAAAACAAATGCTCTGCATGGTTACACATTTATTGTTATTGCTACTTTTATTACTCATCTGTCAATTCAGGGCCTCTCCTTTTAATGTTCTAGTCTCTTATTCAAATCAGTGCATGGTTGCTAGGGTCATTTTGACTATAACAACCGGGTTGCAGAAATAGCAAACCGAAGAGCTGCTAAATAACTCAAAAACCACAACTAATAGAAAATGAAAACCAATGGCAAATTGTCTCAGAATATGACTCTATACATCTTTCTAAAGCTGGCCATACTCTATAAGATCCGCTCGTTTGGCGACATCGCCTAACGAGTGGATCTATCCCCAATATGCCCACCAATGGCAGGGCTATATTGGGTTAATCCAAACATTCGGCCCTAGCGCCAAACAACCAGATTACAAAGAGGAGCAATGGGCTCCAACGGGTCGATCGGCAAAAAATAATTCCTTCCCGATCGATATCGTGGCCAGATATCGATCGGGAAGACCCGTCGCAGATAAGATGCCGAATTAAGGTGGCCATACATGGAGAGATCCGCTCGTTTGGCGCCAAACGAGCGGATCTCCCTCCGATATGCCCACCTTGAGGTGGGCAATATCGGCTGATCCGATCGTGGGCCCTAAAGATGCCCAAACGAATAGATGCGGCCGCAATCCGACGGGACTTTCGGCCAGATCTCGATCGGTGAAGCCCGTCGGGGGGCCCATACACGGGCCAATAAGCTGCCGACACGG